>NC_084825.1:2543610-2744003 GCF_958449725.1 Rosa rugosa
ATCTTTTTGTTCTTATAAACCTATTATAACTTGTGGTGTATAGGTTGAAGACAAAATAAAATAAAAATAAAAAAATATGAAAAAACAGAAGAAAAAAAATAATAAAACGAAAAAACTGAAAAATAAAAAAAATTAAAAAAAAAACCTTTTTTTTTTTAGTTTTTTTTTTTTGTCTTGAAATGACTATTTTAGCCCTAAAAAATTAGACTTAACGTCCAAATTGGATGGAATGGACACGGTTGAGGAGAATTGACAAGCTTGGAGGGTAAACTGATTAAATTGAAAGGACAGGGACTAACATGAAATTACCCCCAAACCTCAGGGGGGGTAAACTGAATTTAATCCAAATAAAATACATTTTCAGATTAGTTTCCCGACATTCCCAAACATTGGTAGGGAAACTAGTGAGAAAATTATTTTCCCACACTCATGGGAAATGCCAAGGAACCAAGTTCCTTTCTAAAAACCAAACGAGACCCCTATTATCAATGAAATGATCCAAGTATTCTCCCGAATCTCTTTTCTCTTAAACATTAACTACTTAAATTTTATAAAATGATCGATCTACACCCTTTTCGTAAATTCAAACATTTCTCATCTAATTTTTCTTAATGTGACTGTAATACCTCGGAAATTAGTTATTAATTTTCGAGTGTCTTTCGGAATTTATTTTGTTGATTGTGGTGCGATTAGTTGGTTCAAGGGTGAAGTAGAAGTATTTCGGACAAATAAATGCTCGAAACGTTTTTATTTTGAGGGGTCAAAAGGTTGACTTTTTATTTGTTGGGTTTCTCTGAAAACCTCCTTCACGAAAGTTGTAGAGCGCGACGATACGAGTTCGTGGACATGCAGCACTTGAAATTCAAAGATCATTTGAAGAAGTTATGAGCAACGAAAGTTATTTCCATTTTTAGAAATTTTAATATAAATAGGATTTTTGGAGAAAAATTTCATAATTTCCTTTTTGGAAAATTTTCCGGATTTTTCCAGAAGATTTCTCTCTCAGCCAAGCCCGACCCGACCAGTGAAATCGATGACCCGACCAGGCTTTTTCTTAGCAGTCCGGCTTCCTCTAGCTGTGAAACTTACACCAACCGACTTAGACCGTCGTCCTCTTCTTCCCCACAGGACCGGTTTCCGCCATTTCTCGACGGATATAGGAGATCGAAGTGCTTAGATTCTAACCCGTCGGATCCGATCGGACTTTCCGATTCTGGCAGCGGCTGTGCTCGATCCTTTCTTTTTTAGAATCTTCTCCTCTTCTAGATCACATGCATACCAGCCTTGAGGGACGATTTTGAGCGTGGTAGTCAAGATCGTGAATTGAAAGTCAACGGTGGAGGTTTTTCCGGCTTGCAGGCTTGATTTCGGCCGAACCGGCCAAAACCTCAGGTATTAAAGTTGATCCTCGTGGTATAAACTCCATTTTAGATGCTTTGATTAGGGTGGTTTTGTGTTTGGTCCGGCGGTAGTGTGCCACCGCCTGTGAAGGCGCTTGGCGGCACTTCCTGCCATGCCAAGGGCAGTTTCTGGTTTTATTTATCATCTACTCATCAATACAAGCATTTTGATATTTAATATGTAATTTTCGGAGTTCGTATGAATTTGTTAGGATTTTTACCATTTTCGATTGTCTCAGTTTTCGATCCATGAGGATCCGGCCGTTGAATCGACTTGTAGCTTTGACATATTGATCATATGAGTGTTCCGGAGACTTTGGTGGTCTCGGACAAAGTTATGCCTCGATTGACGTATTATTCGATTTATAGTTCACGTGTTTCGAATTTAAATGCTTGTGTACTTTGTGTCGTATTGAGTGTGACCTTGATGTGATTAGGTGATTGAACAGAGTTTGATGATTCTATGCTTGTCTTAGTTATGTGTGAAGACGCAGCAGGATTTTGAGGCGAGTAAATCTCACATTGTTTGGGTGATAAATTAGTTGAGTGATATTTAGTAGAATATTTTGTTAGCTGTAAAATCATATATGTAGAATATTTGTTTAAAATTATATGAACTAGATCGTCAAAGGTTCATGGGTAAGTAAAAACAAGGATTTATTACAAATGATTTTTGGTTTAAGTAGATTGTGAAATATAGTTGGAATTGTTTGGAGAAGTGAAAACATTGTTTTGCGTGATTTTATCACTATTGGGTTGAGAGGTGATTTTGAAGAAAATAAATGAATTTGAAAAGGGAAATGACGGTGTTGTTAGATTTATGTTTTGAAAGGAATATGTACGATTTGTGAAAATGTTGAGGTGTGCAATCAATATTTTGAAAAAGTTTTCGATATTGTTTTGAGAGTGGTGAATTTATATATCATGTGACGATAGCCAATGTGGTGATAATTTATACAGTAGCCAAGGTGGTGACCAATGTGGTGATAATCTATACAATAGTACCAAAGTGGCGATAACCAAGGTGATGATAATCTATACAGTAGTACCGAGGTGGTGATAATTGATGTGATGATTGTTATGAAAAGGTTATGGATTATTGTTGAGTGATTGATGTTTGAGATTGTTGATGTGGTGGTGTTTGGTGTTATTAGTAGATTGAATGGTATTGATTTTTAGTTTATTTCTATTATTGATTTGCTTGTTTTCTTTCGTAATCTCCTGAAATAAATTATATGCAGGGATTACTGTTTTCTGAATTGATTGGTTTTAATGTAATCTCCTGAACTAAACGATATGCAGGGATTACTATGATTTGCTTGATGTACTTTTGATGTGATCTCCTGAACTAATTCACATGCAGGGATTACTTTCTACTTGATTTTGAATTTTGAGTGCTTTCTTTTTTCGAGAAGTGGTTGTTGAGATTTTAATGTTTTTGAAAAGTCACTGAGGTGACAATTATTTGATTGAGATAAATGGAGGATGATTTTGGATTATTAGAGTTTTTAATGTTTTAAAACGTTACTTAAGTTTGATTGTTTAGTTGAACCATTGTAAAATTAAATGCATCAGTTGAGAGTCAGAGCATGTGGTTTTAGATTTTGAGTTAACGTACGTGAGCATGATATGATATGATATGAACTTGATGTTTTTGTTATGATAGTTGTATAACGATTTTATTAGATTGAGATGGTTTAAACATGTGCTTCTTCCTTGTTGTTTTGAGTTTACTCACATGAGCTTTTATAAACTTACATGGTTTGTTATTTCAACCTGGTGCAGTATTCAATGGTGTAGGGGTCCATGCTGCATGTTAGGGCGAACGTGATGGAGCTGTGGTCCCTTGCCGTTGCAGTCATGAGTTTAGGAACTTAATTATTGCACGCACTTGTTAGTCTTCCACTGTGTAGTGAGTGCGGTGGGGCTGTTTACTTATTGAATTGTTATTCAGTTGAGTTTGTAAACTTGACGTAATATAATGTAATATAAGACTCTAAAGAATGAGTCTGTATTGACATTGTGGGTTCAGAACATCTTTACTTGCTGTTCTTTAATGAGAATTTTTCTTAGTGTTTTGTATTAGTGTCTGAACCATCACGTCCGGAGTATTTGTGTTGTACATTTGTTTATTAATTGTGCTTGAAAAATCGAGGCGTCACAATAACACTCGTGTAAAACGGTAATATAGTCATTTTAGTTTTCTATCTTTTGAAATAAGTCATTTTAGTTTTTCTTTCTTTTGAAATAATTCATTTTAGTTTTTTTTTAAGAGACCGAGAGAGGTTGCCAGTGAGACCGAGTTGTGGAGAAAGGAAGGTTTTGTGACAGTCCATTCATGGCTGGTGAAGCCCTTATTGCAACGAGGTTATACTGTCAAAGCCACTGTTTCTGGCCCAAGTCAGTTCATTCCCCCTTTTTATTTCTTTTTGTTCCCTGAATTAAACTTGCCCAGATTGCCAGTTCCTTCAAGAAAATTCATTATCAACTTCTCGGTTTTAATTTTTACCGTAAAAAATCTGACCAGTTCTGTTTTTGCATGTCGCAGATGATCAAAAGAAGACAGAAGGGTTGGTCTGCCACTTGATGGAGCAAAAGAAAGGATTCATTTGTTCAATGCAGACTTGTTAGAACAAGGGTCACTCTTTTGGTCCTGTAATTCATGGATCCCCTGTACTTGTTTCAGTTACTGACCCAGTGGTTCGATTATCTCTTTATTTCTTGCAGTTATTAGTTGTTTAACTCCTCACTTGTATGGTAATGTTCATTCCTTGTTTGTAGCATTTTGCCAATGGGGTGTAGAATGCATTTTATTTGATACTTAATTTGCTACAAGTTACAGATGCAATTCAATGTTAGCTGTAAATACTAAACTCAAGACCCCTTACTGTTGTCCGGCAGAATTAATTGATCCTGATTTAAAGGGAACCCTTAATGTCCTCGGATTATGCGCAAAAGGGTGGTTATTATAACATCCTCTATCGTGTCAGTTTTGTTCAACGGAAAACCTCTTTCGATTTCCTGATGTTACGTACAGTTGATAAAACTTGGATTTCAGATCCAGCATTTTGTGAAAGATCACAGGTATGTAGTTCTTATAACTCTAAATATTTTTGCATGCTATTAATTTCTGTTGTTTCCTGGTTTTGCTTAGGATACCTCTTCTAATAAGAACATAATTGGACAAACCTTATTGCTTTCATGCTATTGAAAAGACAATTGGCTCATTCTCAATAATTGCCACTTCGGTTTTCATCAGCTTTGGTGTGTGGCCTCAAATATCTTAGCTGAGGAAGCTGCTTGGGAATTTGCAAAACAAAACAGAATTGATATGTTTACACTTACAGTACATGCATGAATAGTGAGTAGCCCTCTCTTACAGCCAACTGTGAACACAGGCATGGAGCCCCTTCTAAGACTCATAAACGGTACAATAAAGAAGGTATTACCAATCTCATTTCAGGATTTCAATGTGCCATAATCTCTATGGAACAACCTGTTTTGAGGATAAGATCCAATAATTTAAGGGAATTCTGATGTGTTTGTTACATTTTTTCTACACTTACCTGTCAGTTTAATAGAACTAGTGCAGTCTCACGATAGGAGATTTACTCTCTTAGAGAAAGAAGAAAAGAACATTATACTCAGCTGCTAGGCTTGGTGTTTAACTGTTTATAATACAGAGGATAATAATAGTAGATGTGCGTGGGTGTGACTATGTATGTATGTTACACTAGTCATGCACTCCCCAATATGTATCTTGTCCTTGATTACCATATCTAGCACCAATAAAATCTTGTTGATGCTTTCTTCTATATTTATAGACAGATACGAAATAGATTTCAAATGTTAGAATATTCATATGATATTTGAAAAGGGAAAACACTTGAGATGTCAAATATGTGACTAAAATTGAGTCACAAATGATATGGCATCTGTCATGTCCTCATTTCTAACTTACTAATGTCTAGCATGATGATTTGTTATTCACCAAATTAGATGTCACGTCATTTAGAACTCAAATTTGATACAAAAAGTTGAGAATTGTAGAACTACTCTCTGAAAATCGAAGGATTAAATGTTAAGTTATAGGACTGTGTTGTAATTCATACTTTTTTTTTATGAACATATATCGTTGTATATGCATATGAAATTATGAAGTGAATGAATCTCAAATAACAGAACTTTGTTAGTCCCACTTTTGGCTGTCATACCAGAAACGTACAACCAGTGTTGTCAGCCAAAACTTTTGCACTTTTTCTTTTGTACAAAAGATTGGACTTACATATGCCCCTGCTTCAAAGGCTATTTGGCTATTAGCTTATATTCAGCACATATTTGTATGCAAATGTAGCTATAGTTTGAGACTTTCTTTCTTAGTTTCTTGGGTTTATCATTTCATTTACTTGTTTATGCAGGTATCATTTCCCTTTTCTTTCTGTTATCATCATCAATATATAGTACGTTTTCCTCGGTTGGAAGCTTTAATTGTATTGCTTTCATGGTGACTAATAGTATAGCATGTTTTCCACGGTTGGAAACTTGGAATGACTAATAGTACAACATGTTTTCCTCGGTTGAAGTTTTTAATTGTATTACTCTCATGGAATTTAAAAGAAGATACGTGTTGTGGCAACATAAGTCTCGTGGTCGATTCCTAGGTGAGACAGTATTATTTTCCTCACTAACCACCTTACATCAACCGGTGTGGGGTTTTGTCCCAAAAATGCCTATGTACTATTAAGAATAATTCAACCATTTATGTATTTTATGTTGTTGTATCTCATTTCTGATGTGAGATTTTATCATTTTCACATTCTAATTTATACCGAGTCACACAACTCCAACAATAGGTTCATTTTGCTTATTGAAACTTTGGTTTAATTGATGCAGGATCTCTCATAGATGGGATGATACTTAGAGATGTTGCAAATGCACATATTCTAGCATTTGAGAATCCTTCCCTGCTCTCAATCTTCTGGGAAAGTAAGCTTCTAACTAAATTGCAGGAACTTTTAATCATATGAAATATGTGGAATAACATTATTCATCATTACATATATTGCTACATAGGACAAGCATCTAAGTTTACCTCAGAATGCCCAATTGAAATTCACCAGAAAAATAAATCCAAAAAGGGAAAACTAGCCAAGAAAGTAGAGTGGAAACAATAGATATATAAGAACAAATCCAGGAGCAGATCACTCAAGTGAATCCAGATGCCTTCAAGTTTAAGCTGCCACACTGTGAAGCACGACGGTCTCGACGGTAAGCCCAGGCCCAAACCCAAATAGAACACCCCACTCTAGCCCTTCTCCAGTGGTTTTGTGCCCATTAGCTGCAGACTTCCTCCTCACCTCGTCCAAAATAAACAACACACAAGCACTAGACATGTTGCCATACTCGGATAATATATGCCTTGTGGCTTCTAACTTTTCGGGTTTCAGGCCCAATTTAGCCTCTACTTGGTCCAAAATTGCAGGGCCACCCGGGTGTGCAATCCAGAATAGTGAGTTCCAGTCCGTGATATTCAAAGGTTTGAAGGCCTCGTTGAGGCTCTTCTCGACATTCTTCGAAATCAGCCCGGGAACATCCTTGAGGAGGTGAAATGTGAGCCCAACTTCACGAAGATGCCCGTCGATGGCTCCATCACTGTCAGGAAGGATAGTTTGGGCTGCTGAGACCAACTCGAACAAAGGCTTCTCAACCTCGGGCAATGGGTCAGACCCAACAATAATGGCCGCAGCACCATCACCGAACAAGGCTTGGCCCACAAGACTATCGAGATGAGTGTCGCTAGGCCCACGGAAAGTCACGGCAGTGATCTCTGAGCAAACAACAAGAACACGTGCACCCTTGTTGTTCTCGGCCAAGTCCTTAGCCAACCGGAGCACCGTGCCTCCGGCAAAACACCCTTGCTGGTACATCATGAGACGCTTGACAGACGGGCGGAGGCCCAAGAGCTTAGTGAGCTGGTAATCAGCCCCGGGCATGTCGACACCACTAGTAGTACAAAAGACCAAGTGGGTGATTTTGGACTTGGGCTGACCCCATTCCTTAATGGCCTTGGTAGCTGCCTCTTTCCCAAGCTTTGGAATTTCAACCACCACCATGTCTTGTCTTGCATCAAGTGAAGGTGCCATGTACTCACACATGCTGGGATTCTCTTTGAGAATTTCTTCAGTCAAATACATATAACGCTTCTTGATCATAGATTTGTCACCTGAAGGTGCAACATCACAGTTAGCCATGAGCATTATATAATCTTCCATCAGTATACTACAATCATTCCATTCCATACAATTAAATTCATGCATCAAGGATTAAAGAGTTAGCTATTCCAACACAAAAACGGACGTGTTATGAATTAAGGACAAAGAAATGGAGAAGAAAGAAATCATCGATCAGTGGCTAGGTGATAGTACTTACACATGCGCTGGAATTTCTCCTTGAGCTCAGCCTTGTGCTCGCTGTTGGTGATACGAAAGTAGTAGTCGGGGTATGTGCTCTGGTCAATACAGTTCGGAGGAGTGGCTGTCCCGATGGCCAAGACGGTGGCCGGACCCTCAGCACGTTGAGCCTTGCGGACTTCCTCGACGGTCACCATTTTGATATCTCAGAGAAGTGTCGAGACAAGATCAAAATGGGGAGGCGGGAGGAACAAGGATGGATTGAGCTGTTTGTTTTGTGTTACAGTAGGAAGGAAAGATGTTAGAATATAATGGTATTAGAAATGGAGTTGTATTTATATATGAAAAATAGAGAGGATTGATGGGTAGCTGGGGGATCACATGCCTGCCCAATTGCCTTGTTAGAAACCATCAGGCATCAGCGAATGGCACGTGAATGGTTTTTTGTGTGATCAAAATCGACATGATTTGGAATGTGCACGGTCTCTCGTCGTACCTACCAAACAAAAGGGCTGTTTAAACTTTAAATTCAACAGTCGTCTTTATTTTTAATTCAAAATTTAATTTGACATATGAATTCATTTTGATAGAGCAACAGTACCATACGGATCATAATCAATGAAATTGTATTAGAAGGTTTCGCATATATCAAACATATAAGTGATTTAAATATTATTGAGTGAGTTTTTATTCATTTAAAAATACGATCATAATTTAATGTTACACTGTTTTTAATTTACTTAAACTGAAAGATTATTAATTATAGGTTTAACGACTTCATTGTCATTAATAACAGTGCTGCTACTCCACAAAAAAAAAATATATAAAAAAATAAATAAATTGAAGTAATTTTATTTTTTGGATAAAAATACCAAAAAATCAAAAGATATCGGCAAATTGATTATTATCAGTTTTATTTCTTGGTGTTAGCTAGACAGAGTGACATAGATTATAGTATGTATATAGATGGCTAGTTAAGCAAGTGCAGGTCATTGACTGGGGTCACTAGAAGATGGTTATGATAGGCGTAGGTGAGAGGAGTGGGTTTTATTTATGTGGCATGGGGAGAGTAAAAAGAGAGGTGGTAGCTGCAATTCATGTACTTGACCAGTGCATTATTGCAAAACGCTCACAAGTCTCAACTACCAAATCCAAAATGCCTTGTCCTTCACTGCAATGTATAATGTGACTCATGTGACTACACTGCATAGAAAACACTCTTGTTTCTAGATAATTGCTAGAGGGCAGCCGGGCATGCATAACCAGAGCCATGAGCTATAGAATTTCCAGCTGAGTTTTCACTCTAATCGCTTGGTTTTCCAAATCCACATAAGCAGGATCAGCAAACAAATATATCTCTTCAACATAAACACAATCTTTCCTCTCGAGTGACAGTAGACCAAGTGTTAGGGATGCACAAGGATTTACATCACTCATCTGTGCTGTAGCTTCATGCAAAGACGGGAAAATTGTACAGTGATCAGCAAACATAATAATCGATATTACATCGATCAGTGCTCTCGTATACCACTCACTCGATCATAACCCACTTATCGCATACCTGTTCTGAACCAGACTTGATTTACATGGAACTGATTTTTTTTTTTAAGGGGAATTTGATTCTACACCCAAATTCACACACCCCTTTTAGAATAAACTCATCCATAAGAGTGTTTTAATATACACCCAAACCAATTAATTAGGTTTATTCAAAATAAAAAAACCTATTAAATAGGGTAAATATTAAAACCCAATGTTGTTAAGAATTACTGAAGCTGCCATTATCAAATTCCCCATTCACCTATTAAATAGGATTAATAGTCAAAATCATCTAGCAAATATTATGGAGTTTGATTGACGTTATTGTTGGTATTACCTTCACTTTAGGTTTTTATCAGTACTCATTAATGTCATTATTATCATATAATGATGAATTTTTGGTATGTTTCTTCCTATATATAGAAGCTAGTGAATTCATTCATCATTTTTTCTTTGGATGGAGACCTTTCACAAAGTTGCATATGATTTCAAAGGATGATTTCAAACGACCTATTCATGAGGTTTATTTCATCATTTTCTTATGGGTTAGAGACTTTCTTTCAAATAGGTACATATATCATATTCGTAATTCAAATTACCTATTCATCAGATTTATTTAGTATAATATCTTTGTTAATCTTTTGATTTTGTGTAAAGCTTGAATTGGATGGTTTTTTAGTAATTAGAAATTTCAATTTATGAATATGGTACAAAACTTAGTTTCATTCCTTCAAAATAGAATCGTTGTTTCTAATTACCTGATACTTAGATTGCTTTAATATGTAATACCTATGATTTAGATGTTTGTTTTTGTAGTTTTAAATTATTTGTATGACTCTATGTCATAGGTTGTTTATTCCATAACCTATAGTATTGACAATTAATATATCTATATTTTGGATATATGTATTTAAATCCTAATAGAGTTTTACCTTTGAAATAGATCTATGAAGGTAATTTGCAATTGTATAAGGAATCACAACATGCAGGGCACTAGTAGTTGGGAGATTTATGAAGATCATGGACTACATTGCAAAGTGCTAGTCGAGATGACAGATGAAGTGTTATAATGTTCTTTATATTATGTTCGAAAATGTAAAGTTTATATTTCAATTGTAAAAACAAATTTAAAATTGTTTATTTCAATACTGGATGAACATCATTTATGGTTGTACTCATTGTCCCTATTTCAATAAATTTTTAGGTTTATTCCTTCAAAAAGAATGTGTATTTAAATTATCTTGATATTAGAAATAAACTTCTTAATATTGTAAAGTTCAATTTCAATTGTAAAACAATGAATGATAATAATGAGTTTGCTAAATTATAGTGCAAAAACTCTTGCACATTCAAAATTATTCAATGTGCCAAAATTAAGGGATAATTATATATTAAGCAAACTCTACAGTTACACATAACTATTATGTGGTCCTTGACCACCTCATAGAATCAGGCACCTATGTGGAGAAAAATGTAGGGGCGGAAAAAAAAAATCTTAAAGCAATCAATCTACATCAAGTACATTTTACATGGGCTAATTACATTAACTCGACCATTTTAGAAAATTAATGAATATGGAATGATTGTATAACTACACCTATTAGAACGGATAAGCAAAATAACATACCTTAATGAGAGGATGTTTAATCATGTCGAGCAAGAAAAATATTTATATAATAGGAATATAACAGAATCTGATGATACACAATAGCAAATATATAGATCACATCGGAAAGGAAGAAATATAGGATAATTAAGGCAATTAATCATTTCAAATAAGAGAAAAATCAAGGATTAAATTGATTGTATTAAATTCTAAATATTTAAATTCAAAAAATAGTCAACAGCTATATTTGAGGGGAATATTTTATTTATTCAATCAGAAGGGCAAAAAAGTCAAACTAAAAAATGTGAAAAATGTTAATTATAAATTTAAAACCTATAAGAAATGTTCAATTATGTGAATTGGGTGTAGATTAAAAGAAAATATAGGGATGAGTTTTTCTTAATAAGAGCTTTGTTTTTTGAGTTTTTATCTAATTTTCTCTTTTTATCAAGGGGCACATGAGTGACATGACTATCTGGGACTTTCACTTCAACCCAGCCATGCATCATCTTCACTGGTGCTTAAGTTATTGCCATTTCTTAGGTTTTCTTCAAATACGTCCTTGAGAGATTCATTTGAATTTGCCGAACCAACTTCCTCGTTATCAGCTGTGTGAAGCACTTCTTCATCTCTAGAAGCAATTCCGCAGCGAACAGTACATAGATACTTGTTGTCACTCTGGAAATCAGGTGCATATATGGTATATCTTCATAGACTCGGGCAGTACTCCGCACATAAATCTGCTGAACCTCATGTTTTAATTTTGTGTGAAATTAACTGCAGTGCTTGGTCATGACTCATTTGTAAGGAGAATATGGAAGTATTGATTCTTTTCTACTTTGACCATTACACTTTTCTTGAAAGGGACACTGATGCATTTGGTATAATGAGAATGTCAAGAAGTTCTTATTGGCACCCTGACAAAAACAAAGCCGGTAGTACGTAAGCCCAAAAACCAGCCAAATTAAAAATAAAGTCATTGGCTTTGTGTTATGGATGCAAAGAAACACATATTAGAGGAGGCCAACTAGCTAGTTGCCATGCATCAAGTAGTGGCATTAATGCTTGGACTATTCCAAGAAAACAACAAGCTAGATTGATACTAATGTAAATAGAAAGGATGTGGGAAATCTTACTGCTTCTAAAAATTGATCTTTATGTTAGATCTGTACCATACTATATACTATGGAACTTCTATATAATCTTTGCTACTAATCCTCCTATAAACTAAGTATAAAACCCCTTTGAGTTGTGAAATGTAAATCTATCTTGCTCCAATGCTAGGCATGCATGCTGAGCCCTTTCTATTTGCAAAAAGTAAAATAATCTTTTGCAACTTTGTTTGTGTTATACACGGAACAATATGAGTACCAAATTTGAGTCACAAGATATGACATCTACCATATTAAATTTATTGTCCTCATTTCTAACATATTTATGATGGCGTGTCATCTACCACATCAGACGCCACATCATTTTGAAATTCAAATTTGGTACAAAAATTTGGGAATTGTAGAACTGCTCTTTAAAATTCGAAGGATTAAATTTTGCGAGTCAAGTTATAGAAGATGTGATAGTGAAATACATATTTACTTGTCCTTCTTACATTAAGAATGCTCGTGGACTCATGTTAGTCACCTCAGCATAGAACAAATTCTAGGCTAATGGTTTGTAGTTCATACTTAATGATGAATATATATATCACTGTATAAGCATATGAAGTGAATGAATTGAAGATAGTGATAGTTTTTTGTATCACTTTTGGCTGTCATACCAGAAATGTAAAATCAGTGTTGACAGCCAGATCGACTTCTGCACTTTTTTCTTTTGGTACAAAAGATTGGACTTACATTTTACCCCTGCCTCCAAGGTAAGGTATGAAGATCAGTTATTTTTCCAGCACATCTTGCATGCAAATGTAGCTATGGTTTGACTTTCTTTCTAAGTTTCTTGCGCTTATCATTTCATTTACCTGTTTATGCAGGTGTCATTTCCCTTCTCTTTCTGTTATCTACATTAATTTGCTGCATTGACAACTAATATTATAGCATATTTTCCTCGGTTGAAATCCTTAATTGTGACACTTCCATGCTAATACAAAGAAGATAGGTATATCTGCTTATCGAAACTTTGGTTTAAATGATGCCGGAACTGAAACATTCTTAAATGTAGCTCATAGATGGGTTGAAGTTTAGAGATGTTGCCAATGCACATATTCTAGCCCCGGAGAATCCTTCAGCTAGTGGGAGATATCTTCCCAGCATCACTATCTGTGTTGACGACTAATAGAGTATAGCATGTTTTACTCAGTTGAAATCTTTAATCGTATCTCTTTCATGTTGCTTAAAAGAAGATAGCTAGGTTCTTTTGCTTATTGAAACTTTGGTTTAATTGATGCAGGATCAACTGAAACATTCCCAAACGTAGCTCATATATGGGTTCAAGTTTAAAGATGTTATTGCCATTGAACATATTGCCCGGGATAATCCTTCAGCTAGTGGGAGATATCTTCCCTGCTCTCAATCTTCGGGGAAAGTAAGCTTCTAACTAAATTATTGCAGGAAGTTTTAATCATATGAAATATGTGGAATAATATTATTCATCATTACATATATTAATTGCTACATGGGACAAGCCCTTTTGTTTTCTTCATTAATCTAGTAATTAGCAATATGAAAGTAGACACAGTGATGGCATCTAAGTTTACCCTCAGAATGCCCAAATGAAATTCGCCGGTAAAATAAATCCAAAGAAGGGAAACTAGCCAGGAAAGTAGAGTGGAAACAATACATATAAAGGAACAAATCCAGGCGCAGATTAGCCAAGTGAAGCCATATGCCTTCGAGTTCAAGCAGCCACACTGTGAAGCACAACAGTCTCGACGGTGAGCCCAGGCCCAAACCCAAATAGAACACCCCACTCCAGGCCCTCTCCGGTGGTCTTGTGCCCATTAGTTGCAGACTTCCTCCTCACCTCGTCCAAAATAAACAACACACAAGCACTAGACATGTTGCCGTACTCGGATAGTATATGCCTCGTGGCTTCTAACTTTTCAGGTTTCAGGCCCAATTTAGCCTCTACTTGGTCCAAAATTGCAGGGCCACCCGGGTGTGCAATCCAGAAAAGTGAGTTCCAGTCCGTGATGTTCAAAGGTTTGAAGGCCTCGTTGAGGCTCTTCTCAATGTTCTTTGAAATCAGCCCGGGAACATCTTTGAGGAGGTGAAATGTGAGCCCAACTTCACGAAGATGCCCGTCAATGGCTCCGTCACTATCAGGAAGGATAGTTTGAGCTGCCGAGACCAACTCGAACAAAGGCTTCTCAACCTCGGGCAATGGGTCGGCCCCAACAATAATCGCCGCAGCACCATCACCGAACAAGGCTTGGCCCACAAGACTATCGAGATGAGTGTCGCTAGGCCCACGGAATGTAACGGCAGTGATCTCTGAGCAAACAACAAGAACACGTGCACCCTTGTTGTTCTCGGCCAAGTCCTTAGCTAACCGGAGCACCGTGCCTCCGGCGAAACACCCTTGCTGGTACATCATGAGACGCTTGACGGACGGGCGGAGGCCCAAGAGCTTAGTGAGCTGGTAATCGGCCCCAGGCATGTCGACACCACTAGTGGTACAAAAGACCAAGTGGGTGATTTTGGACTTGGGTTGACCCCATTCCTTAATGGCCTTGGTGGCGGCCTCTTTTCCAAGCTTTGGAATTTCAACAACCACCATGTCTTGTCTTGCATCAAGTGAAGGGGCCATGTACTCACACATACTAGGATTCTCTTTGAGAATTTCTTCAGTTAAATACATGTAACGCTTCTTGATCATGGATTTGTCACCTGAAAGTGCAACATCACAGTTAGCCATATGCATTATATCTTCCATCACGTATACTACAATCATTCCATTCCATACAATTAATTCATGCATAAAGGATTAAGGAGTAAGCTATTCCAACACAAAAGTGTACATGTTATGAATTAAGGACAAATAAATGGAGAATAAAGAAATCATCGATCAGTGGCTAGGTGCTGTTACTTACACATGCGCTGGAATTTCTCCTTGAGCTCAGCCTTGTGCTCGCTGTTGGTGATACGAAAATAGTAGTCGGGGTATGTGCTCTGGTCAATACAGTTGGGAGGAGTGGCTGTTCCGATGGCCAAGACGGTGGCTGGACCTTCAGCGCGTTGAGCTTTGCGGACTTCCTCGACGGTCACCATTGTGATATCTCGAAGAAGTGTCGAGAAAAGATCAAAATGGGGAGGCTAGGAGGAACAAGGATGGATTGAACTGTTTGTGTTGTGTTGCAGTAGCAAGGCAAAAAATGTTAGAATATAATGGTATGAGAAATGGAATTGTATTTATATATGAAAAAAAGAGGGGATTGATGGGTAGCTGGGGGATCACGTGCCTGCTCAATTGCCTTGTTGGAAACCACCAGCGAATGGCACGTGCATGGTGATTTTGTGTGATCAAAATCCACATGATATGGAATGTATCCGTTCTCTCGTCTTACCTACCAAACAAAAGGGCATGGAAAATTCAACAGTCGTCTTTATTTTTAATTCAAATTTTGATTGAACATATGAACTAATTTTGATAGAGCAAGAGTACCACACGGATCATAACCAATAAAATTGAGATTTCACCTATATTAAAGATATATGTGATTCAAATATAAATGTGTGAGTTTTATTCAATATTCATTTAGGAATACGATCATATTTTAATGTTACATTGCTTTTATTCATCTGAGTGAGTTTTAATGACTTCATTGTCATTAATAACAGTGCAGCTTCTCCTTGACCCAAAAAAATAAATAAAGTAAAAGTAATTTTAGTTTTGAATAAAAATACCCAAAAATCAAAAGACATCAGCAAATCGATTATTATCAATTTAATTTCAGGGTGGTAGCTAGACAGAGTGACATAGCTTATTAGCTTATTGTATAGTATATAGATGGGCAGATGGCTAATTAAGCAAGCGCATGTCAGCGCAGTCATATATCAATTGTCGTCTCTAGAGGATCATTATGATAGGCGTAGGTGAGAGGAGTGGGTTTTATTTAGATGGGGAGAGGAAAAAGAGGGGTGCGTGGTAGCTGCAATTCAAGTACTTGACCAGTGCATTGTTATTGCAAAATCCTCGCAATTCTCAACTACAAAGTTCAAATGCCTTGTCCTTCACTGGAATGTAATGTGACTACGCTGCATAGAAAGCACTCCTTGCTCTAGATAATTGCTAGAGGGCAGCCGGGAAGCTAGGCATCAACATAGCCATAAGCTAGAGAACTTAATTCCCAGCTGAGTTTTCACTCTGATCGCTTGTTTTTCCAAATCCACTGAATCAGCAGGATCAGCATAAAAAGTTATAATTGTGATTGAATGGGATTCCTTCTATTGATAATCATGAATATATATATAGATGTACAACCTTGATAAACAAGGAAATCCTATAATCTAGGGAGTATGTACATGATTTCCTAAAGATACAAGAAATCAATTCTTAATTATATAATATTCTCAACACTCCTCCTCAAGTTGCAGAGTGGATGTCAAGAACTCCCAACTTGTGCAGCAAATTCTTAAACCTTTCTTTGCTCAACGCTTTTGTAAAAATGTCTGCCAATTGCTGCAAGGTTCCAACGAATCTAGTGCGAACGGACCCATCAATTATCTTGTCACGAATGAAGTGACAGTCCATCTCAATATGACGAGTTCTTTAATGAAAAACTGGATTTGCAGCAATGTGTAAAGCTGCTTGATTATCACAATATAACATGGCAGGTTTGGCAATAGGTATGTGCAAATCAGCAAACAAGTTTTGCAACCAAGTAAGTTCACAACATGTACCTGCCATGGCTCTGTATTCAGCTTCAGCACTTGATAAAGAAACTGTTTTCTGCCTTTTGGTGCGCCATGAAATAAGAGATTTTCCCAAGAACACGCAATAACCAGTGGTAGAACGGCGAGTAATAGGACAACCCGCCCAATCAGAATCACAAAAAGCTCTCAAACTTAAATCGTTTCCAGCATGCAAAAGAAGACCTTGACCGGGACATGACTTTAAATACCTAACAACCCGAAGTGCTGCAGCCATATGATGTAGACGTGGCTCATGCATAAATCTGCTTAAAACATGAACTGAATAGGTAATGTCAGGTCTGGTGATGGTGAGATATATGAGGCGGCCAACCAAACGCCTATATGCTGCCGGATCCTTAAGCAATTCTCCCTTATTTGACAATTTTGTTTCTTCCATTGGAAACTCAACGGGTTTAGCACCCAAAAAACCGGTATCCTTGATAATTTCCAACGCATACTTCCTTTGGGATAAATATATACCTTTTCCTGAACGAGCAATTTCAATCCCAAGGAAATACTTAAGATCACCCAAGTCTTTAATTCTAAAGCGGGTATGCGAAAACTGTTTAAGAGCCTTAATAGAATCCAGATTATTTCCAGTGATGAGAATATCATCAACATAAATCAACATTACTGTAAGGGAATTACCAACCTTCTGAATAAAGAGAGAATAGTCGGCCTTTGATTGAGTGAATCCAGCAGAAAGTATAGCCTCAGTAAATTTAGTAAACCATTGCCGTGATGCCTGTTTCAAACCATACAAGGACTTGTTGAGGCGACAAACATAATTCTCCCCCTGTCGCCGAAGACCAGGAGGAGGTGACATTTACAGCTCTTCATGGAGGTCCCCATTAAGAAAGGCATTATTAACGTCAAGTTGGTGAAGGGACCAAGCTTGACAGGCTGCAAGGGCAAGAACACAACGGACAGTAATCATCTTTGCAGTAAGGGAAAAAGTATCATGGTAATCGATACCTGCAGCCTGTGTAAAACCCTTGGCAACCAGACGAGCTTTATAACGCTCAATATAACCATCTGCCTTACATTTAATCCGGTATACCCACTTACAAGCAATAGGGCGTTTGCCAGGAGGAAGAGGAACAAGAGTCCAAGTATTATTGGCAACAAGAGCGACAAGCTCGGCATCCATGGCGGTTTGCCATTTAGGATCAGAGGCAGCTTGAGCATAAGAGGTAGGCTCCTCATCCCTGCTAATGGCAGTAACATAGGATAGGTGCAGCGGTGAATAACACTGATAGGAGATGAAATTGCAGAGAGGATAGCATGTACCTTTTAGAGGATTCAGCGGAGGAGATGACAAAGTGTGTGGAGGAAAAATCACTTGCGAGCAGACGTAGTCCTTGAGACGGACATTAGGAACATGGGTACGTTGTGAGCGTCGCGGAGTAAGGATGGGATCTAGGTCAGCCAAAGGAGGAAGTTCAATGGCAGGTTGTTCAATGGGAAGAGGAGAGGAAGGAGGGGAGGTTAATGTTGGTTCGTCAGAGGATTGCAACGAGGTATCAATCCTGGGCAGGGATTGGAGCGAGGTATCAATCCTGGGCGGGGATTG
The DNA here is from genome assembly GCF_958449725.1 of Rosa rugosa. NCBI lineage: Eukaryota > Viridiplantae > Streptophyta > Magnoliopsida > Rosales > Rosaceae > Rosa > Rosa rugosa. The sequence continues at coordinate 2,562,003 of NC_084825.1, forward strand.
TAACGAGGTATCAATCTTGGGCGGTGCAGGTTCTAGAGAGGAAGAGGGAGGAGCGGGAGGTGGTGTAGATGGTTGAGGTGAGATGGTGTTGTCAAGGATAGGAACAGGAAGCGGCAAGGAAGGAGGAGAAGATGACAAAATCCCTTGAGAAGAGGACTGAAAATGGAAAGTATCCTCTAAAAAGATAACATCACGATTTGTAAAAATCTTTTTCGTTTCAAGATTATATAACTTATATGCTTTCTGACCAATCGGATATCCAATGAAAATGCATTTATGAGCACGTGGAGAAAACTTTGATGAAGGATTGACAGAAGTGGCAAAAGCTACACATCCAAAAACACGCATTCGAGAATAATCAGGAGGTTTATTGTAAAGTACCTCAAAAGGAGTTTTCTTGTGGAGTAAAAGAGTGGGTAGCCTATTAATTGTGTAGGCAGCGGTGAGAAGACATTCACCCCAAAATTGAAGAGGCAAATGAGATTGGAAATGAAGAGCTCGAGCAACTTCTAGGAGGTGTCGATGCTTGTGCTCAACAACACCATTTTGTTGAGGTGTGTAAACGCAAAAATGCTGAAAAATGACTCCTTAATCTTGAAAGAAGTTGCGTAAAGAAAGAAATTCAGCGCCATTATCGGAACGAAATTGCTGAACATGGGTATTAAATTGAGTCTTAACATAGGCAAAAAAATGTCGAAGTAAATGTTGTGTCTCACTTTTGTGACGCATGAGAAAAACCCATGTAAAACGAGAAAAATCATCCACTATAGTCAAAAAATAATGAGCACCATTAAGAGAAGGCATCTTATGACGTCCCCAAATATCACAATGAATAAGGGAAAAACATCGAGAAGTTTTTATTGAACTAGAAGAAAAAGGTTGGTGGGTCTGTTTAGCTAAAGGACAAACCACACATTTATGACTAGAATCGAAAACAAAAGAAAGAGAATTCTTGGCTAGAAATTGTAAACGAGCAAGAGAGGGGTGTCCCAAGCAGCAATGCCAGAGATCAGATGAGATGGTAATATGACCGGCAAAGGGATGTGTGGTAGGAATGGTGGAAGACAACGCCACAAGATAGTACAAATTTCTACGTCGCTTACTCACACCAATCATCATCCTCGTAGCCAAATCCTGCAAAATACACCAAGAAGGGAAAAAGGTTACTGAACAGTGCAAATCATCTATAGTGCGTCCAACAGACATCAAATTAACATCGAATGAGGGAACACAAAGCACATCACGCAAAACTGCATTATTAATGGTAATTGACCCTTTCATAGTGATGTTTGCCTTGGCTCTACTAGGCAAAGAAACAGAAGGAAAAGATGCATTCTTGTGGCTAGTAAAAAGATGTGGTGAATTAATAATGTGGTGAGTTGCTCCACTATCGATTATCCATCGATTAGGATCCACCAAAGACAAACCTGAAGCAAACTCTGTAGCAGAAACGGCGTTAGCCTGAGGAGTTGGTGGCTTAGGATTCAATGCAGCAATGACCTGAGTGTATTGATCTTCAGTCAGGTTGGGAAGTGTGGCTTGCGGCTCCTTAAATGATGGTGTGCAATCAACATGACTAGCAGAGGCATCATTCCGTGGTGGAGGTCGATTTCCTTGTTGTTGATTGCATTTATAGAGCCAATGACCAGGTGGAAAGCCATGTTTCCTGTAACAAGTCTCCTCAGTATGATAAAATTTGTTACAATAGGTGCATTGAACTGGAGTACGATTGCGAGAACTGCTGCCTTGATTGCCCGGATTAAAAGATTGCGGCCTGGGATTGTTACGGATGGCCATTGCTGTTGTGTTGGATGGAGCAAGGGCAGCAACACCAAGTTCTCGCTGCTTCTCTTCCTGAGTTACTGAAGCATAGGCCTGTCGCAAGGAAGGTAATGGATTCATTAGCAAAATTTGACCACGAGTACCTGCATATGATTCATTCAAGCCCATAAGGAATTGCATGAGTTTGGTGCGGTCAGTCTGTGCCCCACAATTGCAATTCTCCACTGTATTGTATGAGGCAAGTTCGTCCCAAAGTGCTTTCAACTTGGTATAATAAGCTGCGATTGACAACTGGCCTTGTTCAATCTTGTAGATGTCTCTTTGAACCTGGAAGATACGTGGGGCATTTCCCAATGCGAAGCGTTCCCTGAGATCTTCCCAAATAGCATGAGGTGTTGTGTAGGAGAGGACCGAATCAACAAGGTCTGGTTCAAGAGAATTGAGAATCCAGGACAAGACCATGTCGTTGCATCGCTGCCATAGAGCATGCTCCTCTGGTTTCTTGATTGCAGAGGGTTCTTTGATTGCACCGGTGATGAATTCGGTCTTATTCTTCGCACTCAAGGAGATCCTCATGGCGCGACACCATGAGTTGTAATTGTCTCCTGTCAATTTCTTGGAGACAAGGATGAGACCGGGATGGTCTGAATGATGGAGGAATAGCGGATTTGCAGATTCATCAGAGGAGGTGCCGCTGGTGCCGCTACCACCATTGGGAGTTTCAGAAAAGATATCGTTTCCAGCCAGGAAGGATTAGGGAAAACGAAGAAGGATAAAGGCTGCAAAAGAATTTGCAGAAGAAAGAAGAGTCAGGACGTTGCCTGCTCTGATACCATAAAAAGTTATAATTGTGATTGAATGGGATTCCTTCTATTGATAATCATGAATATATATACAGATGTACAACCTTGATAAACAAGGAAATCCTATAATCTAGGGATACAAATCCTACTGTACATGATTTCATAAAGATACAAGAAATCTATTCTTAATTACATAATATTCTCAACACAACAAACACATAAATCTCTTCAACATAAACACAATCTTTTCTCTCGAGTGACAGTAGACCAAGTGTTAGGGATGCACAAGGATTTACATCACTCATCTGTGTTGTAGCTTCATGCAAAGACTGGAAAATTCTACAGTGATCAGTAAAAATAATAATTGATATACATCGATCAATACGTGCTCTCGTATACCACACACTCGATCATAACCCACTTATCGCATGTTCTGAACCAGACTTGAATGGCATGGAGTTGATTTTTTTTATCAAGGGGCACTTGAGTGACATGACTATCTGGGACTTTCACTTCAACCCAGCCATCCATCATCTACTGGTGCTAAAGTTATTGCCATTTCTTAGGTTTTCTTCAAATACGTCCTTGAGAGATTCATTTGAATTTGCCAGACCAACTTTTTCGTTATCAAGTATGTACGTGAAGCACTTCTTCATCTCTAGAATCAATTCCACATCGAACAGGTCATAGATATTTGTTGTCACTCTGGAAATCAGGTGCATATATAGTATATCTTCATAGACTCGGGCAGTACTCCAAACATAAATATGTTGAACCTCATGTTTTTGTGTGAAATTAACTGCAATGCAAGAAGTTGTTGGTCATTTGGCATCAATCATATTTGTACGTCGCAAGAGATCAAGAGTGTATTTAGATTAAGTGAAGACCAGAAGAAGAATAAGTAGCCTCAACAGCAAAAAATAATGTGAAGGACCCAATCCTTCATTGAAAACAAACGACCCAAATCCTGAATAAGACTATAAGAGTCTGAATATGTGTAGTGTCATTCCCAATGACCAAATTGTCATCCACATAAATGAGTAAATAAAGCAACATTGAATCAGATTGATAAACAAAGAGGGACAAATCAGCCATAGATCGATGCAACAAATCCCAATTCCTCAAGGTAGGAAGAAAAACTGGAGAACCAAGCACGGGGCTCCTGTTTTAGACCATAGAGAGAACGCCGTAGCTTACAAACATAATTAGGAAATTGAGGATCAATAAAACCTGTCGGCTGCTTCATATACACATCCTCAGAGAGATAACCATGGAGGAAAGCATTTTGCACATCAAGTTGTCGAATAGGCCAGCAAAAATTGACCGCAACTGCAAGGATAAGGCGAATGGTTGAGTGTTTCACAACGGGACTAAAGGTTTCGCCATAGTCCACCCCCTCCTACTGATGGAATCCATTAGCTACTAAGAGAGCTTTGAAACGATCAATAATACCATCAGACTTACGTTTAATGCGAAAAACCCACTTATTAGGCAACACATTCATCCAAGGTGCAGGAGGAACCAAAGTCCAAGTGCCAACACGCTGACGAGCATTGAATCGTCGCTCATAGCATGATGCCATTGTTCCTGTTAAAATAGCTTGACTATAACAGAAGGCTCAACCAAATCATTTGAAATAGAAGCATGAATGACATACTTGGGGTTGAGTTTTCGTATACCATCTTTACCCCGTGGAAGCATGGTGTGAGTAGTGGACATAACATGACATGGCTCTGAAGATGCAACCGGTGGAGGTGGCTCAATGGGTATAGTACAGGGATGAGGGTTGAGCAGAAGATGTGGAAGAGAAGGAAGGTAGGGAACTTTCTGGTGGTGAAGATGGCAAGATGTTCGTTCGGTTAGTAGGCACTGACTTTGAGGTGGGATTAATGACTTGAGAGGAAGATGGAGGTGTTGGAAGGGACTGGAAACATTAGAGTTAGAGTTATAATCAACAACCTCTCTATTAGGACTACAAGTATATATATACCTGGAGAGGTCGAGGAGGTGGAGAGGTACTGGGCACAGAGAAGAATTCCAGAGGAGAGGATGCATGATCATGTGACATCCTCGTGGTCGAAGCACCAATGGTTCCTCGAAAGGGAAACGTATTTTCATCAATGACAACATGGTGAGACAAGTATACTCTCCCTGTAGACATATCAAGACAATGATACCCATGATGGCTTAAAGAGTAACCGAGAAATACACATTGTTTAGAGTGAAATTGAAGCTTAGTAGAATTATAAGGATGAAGATAAGGGTAGCAAGCACATCCAAACACATGCAAATAATCATACCTAGAGAGACAATTGAAAAGCTTTCCATAGGGAGAGAGGTTATTGAGTACTCGTGTGGGCAAACGATTTATAAGATACAAAGAAGTGTTTAGAGACTCAACCCAATAACTAGTAGGCATAGATGCATGGGCAAGGAGTGTAAGTCCAGTGTCAACAAGATGGCGATGCTTGCGTTTGGCAAGCCCATTTTGTTTGGGATGATGAGGGCAAGATATGCGTTGATGGATGCCCTTGGAGGTGAGAAAGTTTTGAAGTTCTCGGTTGAGATACTCACCTCCGCCATCTGTTTGAAGATATTGAATACCAATAGGAAATAAGTTGGAGATATAATTATAAAACTTAATAAAGAGAGAAGAAACTTCACTTTTCAACTTCCTGGAAAAAATCCAAGAATAACGAGAAAAATCATCCACAAAAAGAGCATAATATTTGAAACCTTGAATAGATAAACGAGACGAAGACAAAACATCCGAATGCACTAATTCAAAAGGTTTATGTGAAACAGATTCTAATAATTGAAATGGCAACTTAGTGCTTTTGCCTAACTGACATGATGAACAAAACTCAAAGGAACTAGACCCTACTAACGGTAACGGACTGATAGACATAAGATGCTTCAAAACAGGCAAAGAAGGATGACCAAGTCTTGAATGCCAGAGTTGAGGATTGACAAGAACACCTAGAGAAGCAAAGAAACGACTAGGAACATGTCCTTGATGAAGACGAACAGGATAGAAACCATCGTCACTCCTCCCTTGGAAAAGCGTCCTCCCCGTCTGCAAGTCCTTCACACAAAAGAAATTCAGGTGAAGGAGAAAATAACATTTATTATCATGAGAAAATTTAGTAAGAGAAAGAATATTTGTGGAAGCTTCTGGGCAATGAAGGATATCATTGAGTTTAAAACTTAGAAAAAGCTAATGGAGAAGAAAAGGAAAAAGAACCAATATGTTTAATGGGCAAACCGAAGCCATGAACAACACCACCAACGTTCTCATACTCACGAGGATTATCCAAGTTACTCAAATATGGAGTTATATGAGCATTGGCTCCACTATCCAATTAATAGCCAAGTTCCAGGGGAAAACCGGGAGGAATTTTGAGCTGCCATAGCACTGAGGCGACGAGTGGGAACACGTCCTTCATAGGAAAGATTCAAACGGTTGAAGCAATTTAAGGCTGAATGACCACCACGGCCACAAATTTGACAAGTTATGCGTTGAGACTAAGAAGATGAATTGGAAGCACCTTGAAATTGATTAAATGGACCACCATGAGAAGAGTTTCCATGTGAGGGAGCAGCTCCAAGAATAGAACTAGTGTGGTTGCTAGAAGAAAAACCACGTCCACCAATTGTAGGTATAGACGGCAACATATGAGAAGTTCCACGGCCTGAGAAGGAACCACGATTTCCTCCAAACTGAAAACCACGACCACCACGTCCAGCACCACGAGGATGGAAAGCAACCATGGCAGTTGTACCAGAATCAACTAGAGAGGTTTGAGCATTAATAAGCTTGCGTTCAGCACTGAGCAACAAAGCTTCAAAAGTATCGTATGTGATAGGTGTGTCCCTTGCTTGAACAGAACTAACAGTATTCTCATACAAAAGGGCCCAAATTATACAGATAATGGCAACAAGATCATCATCAGAGACAGGATGGCCAGCACGAGCAAGATTATTAGCAACACTATTGATCTTATCAAGATAATCAGACATAGACAAGTCACCTCGAGTAGTGCGAAGGAGTTCACTTCGTAATTGAAGAATTTGAGTCTGAGATTGAGAAGCATATAACGTTTCTCCAATGATGACCAGGTGGCACAAGATGAGGTAGAGCGAGCCATGGTTGGAAGAACAGAAGGCATGAGAGAGCCATTAATCCAACTAAGGACTACTTGATCATTCAGGATCCAATCATCATAGTCTGGGTTCACTTCCTTTGTGGGTTTTCCATCAGCAGTAGTTTTGAATTGGGAAGGACATTTATTGGCGCCATCAACAAAACCAATAAGATTGCGAATCCGCAAAATAGGGATAATCTGAGCCAACCAAAGAGAGAAGTTGGTACGGTCTAGTTTGACAGAGAGAAGATTAGTGACTGTGGGAATAGCAGGTGAAGAAGAGGATGAGGAAGCCACGGTGGTAGTGTTGGTTACTGAGGTCTGAGGGGAAAGGTTGGAAAGAAAAAAAAAACAGAGGATCAATTGTTGTTTAGTGTTGTGGCGGTAATACCATGAAAGATAGATGAATAACAAAGAGAAGTCTGGGAAAAACCTCACACACAGAGGACCATATATTGTATTGCCTTATTTGTATTACATCAAGTAGACTTTGCCTCCAAGACTAGAATCAACTAGAATATTTGGACTTGATCTGCAAGGCACGAAGATTCTGTTCATCATATGGAAGTATTGATTCTTTTCGACGTACTTTCACCATTACACTTTTCTTCAAAGGGACACTGATGCATTTGGTATAATGAGGATTTCAAGAAGTTCTTATAGGCACTCTGACAAAAACAAAGACAGTACGTAACCCCAAAAACCAGCCAAATCAAAAATAAAGTCATTGGCTTTGTGTTACGGATGCAAAGAAACACATATTAGAGGAGGCGAACTAGACAGTTGCCATGCATTAAGTAGTGATATTAATGTGCTTGGACTATTCCAAGAAAACAAGCAGCTAGATTGAAACTACTGTATAAATAGAAAGGATGTGGGATATCTTATTGCTTCTAAAAATTGATCTTTATGTCAGATCTGTACTATCTTATATATTATGGAACTTAAATATAATCTTTACTACTAATCCTACTATAAGCTCCTTTGAGTTGTGAATTGTAAATCTCTCTATCCCTAATGCCAGGCATGCATGATGACCCCTTTGGCTATTTGCAAAAAGTAAAATAATCTTTTGCGACTTTGTTTTAGCAGTATCTACAGAACAATGTGGGTACCAAATTTGAATTAAACGATGTGACATCTATCATGTTAAATGTCTTGTCCTCATTTCGCTAACATATTAATGTCCAACATGATGATGCATCATCTACCACATTAGACGCCACGTTATTTTGAAACTCAAATTGGGAATTGTAGAACTACTCTTTGAAATTCAAAGGATTATATTTTTTGAGTGAAGTTACAGAAAATTTGATAATGAAATACATGTTTGCTTGTTCTTCTTACATTAAGAAGGCTTGTGGACTCATGTTAGCCACCACAGCATAGAACAAATTTTAGGCTTATGGTTGATTGGTTGAATGGTTGTAGTTCGCACTTAGTGATGAATATATCACTGTATATATAAGCACATGAAGTGACCGAATCTAAGATAATGATACCCGTTTGTATCACTTTTAGCTATCATACCAGAAATGTAAAATCAGTGTTGACAGCAGCCAGACTTCTGCACCTTGTTTTTTTTGGTACAAAAGATTGGACTTACATTTTACCCCTGCCTCCAAGGCTATTAGGTATGAAGATCTGTTATCTTGTAAGCAAGTGTAGCTATGGTTTGAGACTTTCTAAGTTTCTTGGGCTTATCATTTCATTTACTTGTTTATGCAGGTGTCATTTCCATTCTCTTTCTGTTATCAACATCAATATGCTACATTGACAACTAATACTATAGCATATTTTCCTCGGTTGAAATATTTAGTTGTTACACTTTCATGCTAATACAAAGAAGATAGGTTTATCTGCTTATCAAAACTTTGGTTTGAATGATGCAGGAACTGAAATCTTCCCAAACGTAGCTCATATAAGAGTTGAAGTTTAGAGATGTTGCCAATGAACATACTCTATCCCCGGATAATCTTTCTGCTAGTGGGAGATATCTTCCCCGCTCTAAATCTTCCGGGAAAGTCAACTTCTAACTAAATTATTGCAGGAACTTTTGCTTGTATGAAATATGTGGAATAATATTATTCATCATTACATATATTGCTACATGGGACAGCATCTAAGTTTACCTCAGAATTCCCAAGTGAAATTCACCAGAAAAATAAATCCAAAAAAGGAAATCTAACAAGGAAAGTAGAGTGGAAACAATACATTTATAAGAACAAATCCAGGAGCAGATCACTCAAGTGAAACCCTTCAAGTTTAAGCAGCCACACTGTGAAGCACGACGGTCTCAACGGTGAGCCCTGGCCCAAAACCAAATAGGACACCCCACTCCAGGCCTTCTCCAGTGGTCTTGTGCCCATTAGCTGCAGACTTTCTCCTCACCTCGTCCAAAATAAACAACACACAAGCACTAGACATATTGCCGTACTCAGATAATATCTGTCTTGTGGCTTCTAACTTTTCGGGCTTCAGGCCCAATTTAGCCTCTACTTGGTCTAAAATTGCAGGGCCACCTGGGTGTGCAATCCAGAAAAGTGAGTTCCAGTCTGTGATGTTCAAAGGTTTGAAGGCCTCGTTGAGACTCTTCTCGATGTTCTTTGAAATCAGCCCGGGAACATCTTTGAGGAGGTGAAATGTTAGCCCAACTTCACGAAGATGCCCGTCGATGGCTCCGTCACTGTCAGGAAGGATAGTTTGGGCTGCCGAGACCAACTCAAACAAAGGCTTCTCAACCTCGGGCAATGGGTCGGCCCCAACAATAATGGCCGCAGCACCATCACCGAACAAGGCTTGGCCCACAAGACTATCGAGATGGGTGTCGCTAGGCCCACGGAAAGTCACGGCAGTGATCTCTGAGCAAACAACAAGAACACGTGCACCCTTGTTGTTCTCGGCCAAGTCCTTAGCCAACCGGAGCACCGTGCCTCCGGCGAAACACCCTTGTTGGTACATCATGAGACGCTTCACAGACGGGCGGAGGCCTAAGAGCTTAGTGAGCTGGTAATCGGCCCCGGGCATGTCGACGCCACTAGTGGTACAAAAGACCAAGTGGGTGATTTTGGACTTGGGCTGACCCCATTCCTTAATAGCCTTAGTGGCAGCCTCTTTGCCAAGTTTTGGAATTTCAACAACCACCATGTCTTGTCTTGCATCAAGTGAAGGGGCCATGTACTCACACATGCTAGGATTCTCTTTAAGAATTTCTTCAGTCAAGTACATGTAGCGCTTCTTGATCATAGATTTGTCACCTGAAAATGCAACATCACACCTATAGCCATCAGCGTTTTATTATCTACCATCATATATTACTGCTTATAATTAAATCATGCATAAAGGATTAAATGGTAAGCTGTTTATATGATTCCAACACAAAAATGGATAAGTTATGAATTAAGGACAAAGAAATAAGGAAGAAAGAAATCATGGATCAGTAGTTAGGTGATGATACTTACACATGCGCTGGAATTTCTCCTTGAGCTCAGCCTTGTGCTCGCTCTTAGTGATACGGAAGTAGTAGTCGGGGTACGTGCTCTGATCAATACAGTTGGGAGGAGTTGCTGTCCCGATGGCCAAGACGGTAGCCGGACCCTCAGCGCGTTGAGCCTTGCGGACTTCCTCGACGGTCACCATTTTGATATCTCGGAGAAGTGTCGAGAGAAGATCAAAATGGGGAGGCTAGGAGGAGGAAACAAGGATGGAATGAGCAGTTTTTGTTGCGTTACAATGGCAAAGCAAAAATGTTAGAATATAATGGTATGAGATAAAGGGGTTGTATATATACATGGAAAAGGAGTTGAGAAGGGAAGCGAGAGGTGGGTAGCTGGGAGATCACGTGCCTGCCCAATTACCTTGTTAGAAACCCCCGGCAAATGGCACGTGCATCGTGTACGGTTTTTTGTGGTGTGTGTTGCCTATCAAAATCCGCATGATTTGGAATGCGTTTGTACTCTCGTTTTACCTACCAAACAAAGCGCACAAAATATCAAGTCTTTTTTTTTTTTTTTTTTTAATTCAAACTTGAATTTGATAGAGCAACAGTACCATACCGCCCTTGCACATTTATTTACAAACCAAAATGTCGACAAAGACATAATCATAATCAAACTCTATCAATTCAAACACGGTTAGATTGAATGAATAGAATTTTATCTTCGTGGATGTGATTCAAGTATGACTATTATTAAGGGAGTTTTATTCATTTAAGAATACGATCATATTTTAATTTTACACCGTTTCAAATTTACTCGAACTGAAAGATAATTAATAAGAGGTTTTAATGGCTTAATTGTCATCAATAACCGATAATGAAAGTTTCCCACTTTTTCTAAAAAAATAAAATAAAATAAAAAATATAAACAAAAAGTGAAGTCATTTTAATTTAAAAGAATCAATACAAAAAAAAAAAAAACAAAACAAAAAACAAAAAATATCAGCAAATTGACTATTATCAGTTTTATTTTGGGGTGGTAGGTAGACAGAGTGACATAGATTATAGATCAATAATGTAATATAGATTAGCTAATTAAGCAAGAGCTGCCATAAATAAAGATGATAGACTTAGGTGAGAAGAGTTGGTTTTATTTGTATGGGAAGAAGGAAAAAAGAGAGGTGGTAGCTGCAATGCATGGTGATCATGCTCTCAAATACCTCAACTACCAAATGCCTTGCCTTTCTCAGTTCTCACTTTCATCAACTTTTCTGAGCTTCATTACAACTGTAGAAAAAGACACAAGAATGCCTCTACGAGTGCAATTATTTATAGCATTCATGTCTCGTGAGCTAAATCAGAAAATGAAGGCTATTAGTTCCTTTTGGGACGAGCCAATTGTGGGTTCAACTCTTCTTTCTAGCCGTGTTTAATGCGAGAGACACGATTTGTTGTGACAATGCGTTCGGGACTGTGACCGATATTTTGGGTGGTAGCCGAGTGTCACAATAATTGGATGAACAAATGATCGCAAATTTGTATTATAAATGATGGAAGATGGGTTCGAGTTTGGTGGTCGGTTCGAGTTAATTCCCCAACAAAGTCGCCAAAGGGGGAGGATAAACATAAAGCTTATGAGCAGTTTCAATTCACTTGTGGAGCTATGAAAATTGACCTATGGTAAAACCGTAAAAGCTTTAGCCATTTACTTTCACCCTAAAGACCTTATTTTGTATATAACAAAATGTCAAGATGCGTAAAGTTAAAGAAGAGAAGAATCCCTGAAGTGATATGCCACCAACATACATACCAGTCTAGCATTCAAGTATTCAGAGACTCGTTAAAATATGCAGCCAGTTTTCTCTGAATTGGTTTATATGGGTACTAGAGCAAGGAAAAATCACACAACAGTACACAACCAATTCTTGTCTAGCCCAATTTTATGTACATACTAACAAAGTTATTGACACAGAAGCTATCAAATGAGACTTGCTGCAAAAGTCTCATGGCTATTGGATGTTTCGCACTGCAGATTCGCATGCCATGTGCTCAAAGGTTCTGCTACACTATAGAAATCCATATCTACAGAAAAATTACCATCAGAAGCAGGACCAACCGGCTCCCCATCTTCCACAAAAATCAAGCTAGACTCCTCGCCGACCGGGGGCACATCATCACTTTGCCTCACACAAGGTGCTTCAGTCATTGATTCCGGCAATTCAGACAAAAGGGCTGCAAGAGAACAAGTGGCCTTGCAACTTTCAAGAGAAGTAAATTTCACATCCAACACTGGAATTTCAAAATCCACCACAGAAGAAGCACGTGAGAATTCAAGGATATTCTTCAAAACATTTTTGTCAGAATTCTCTTCTGTCACTTCCTTTGTATTAGCATCATCCTGAGTGCTATTAAATCCATCATCAGTCTCATTTTGAGGCAACCCGTTTGGAATATCAGTTTTATCAGGGTTGGCAATGTTGCTTATCTCAGTGATGACTACTCCATCCTCAATCTCTTCTGTTATCTGACAGGAATCAGTTCGAGCCATGCCATGATTAGCCAGATCAACGGCATTCTCACCGCTCTTACCATCAGCTTTGTATTCTTCTCCGCCCTCATGATGCTCGTGCTGCACATGAATTCCGTCTGCTTTAACAGAGTGCTCATCATTAGATCTTTCAACATTCTCCTCACTATATGAAGAAATTCTGCATGAATCAGCAAGTGAATCATTCACATTTTGTATCCCATCAGATTCATCAAAGCACATGGATGGCTCTGTCCCTATTTCTACAACTCTCGCTGAAGCTTTTGTGTCAGGGCTACCATCTTCTTCATTTAAGAACTCAGGAGCTTTAACTGAAAAAGTTTGAGCACACTTCTGAGGCTGAGTAGAAGTCAGAGACATGAACCCAGCTAGTGCAGATGCTAGGGCATCATCAATTGTCAAAGCAGGCCTTGGTGTATTCGTTGAAGGATGTATCACTAGACCTGATGATTGATCTTCTTCCTCCTCATCATCAGTTGAAAATTCAGGAGCAGTTACTACTAGACCACAGACCAACTTTGAAGGATTTCCTGAATCAGACATGTAATTAGGTGTAGTAGGGAGTGCCTCAGATTGAGCGTCCTTGTTACCTAACATAACTGCCTCACAACTGGGATAGTCATTTCCGCTGTTGTAGAAAGAGTTGGAATCAGACTCAATGCATGAGAAAGAAGGAGCACAGAATCTTGAGCATGTTGATAATCCAGAATTCTGTGATTGTTTGCTGAGTACTTCAAGTTGCTGCTCAACCCTCTCAAGCCTTGCCTCAAGGCTGCTTATGGGCTTTACCATTTTGTCTTCAAACCTCAATAATAGATCCTCTATTCTTTCCATTCGTGAAAAAAGCAGGTCCATAGATCTTTCAACATGATGACATGCAGTATCAGATTTGCTTTCTGTAACAGGAACCTCTAGAGGGATCTGTGATTGGGTGCTACAAAATGTATCCCCACTCACATCCTGAAACTTTACTTCTTGATGATCGGATATGCTGGGTTTAATATCTGTCTGGATCTTAGTTGCAACACTGGTAGAATCAGATGCTTTTGAACCAATCATTAGGGAGTCTTGGGTTTGGTTAACACTCCTTGTTTTAGATAATTGCAAGAGGGTCGGCATAAACATGGCCATGAGAGAACTTCCAGCTGAGCTTTCTGCTGTACTCGCTTGGTTTTCCAAATCCACTGAATCAGCAGGATCAGCAAACACATAGATCTCATCAACATAAACACAACCTTTCCTTTCAAGCGACAGTAGACGAAGTGTTAGAGATATACAAGGATTTACATCACTCATCTGTGCTGTAGCTTCATACAAAGCCTGAAAAATTGTACAGTGATCAGCACACATAATAATCAATAGACATCAGTGCACTCATACCACTCGCTCATAACCCACTTATCATATAAAAACTTCTCCCCATTCCCCTGGCCCATTGCCAATCTATGTAAACAAAACGCAAAAGGGGCACTACAAGTGACAGGAAACAGCCAAAGATATATTTTATTGTTGGCAACATGAAACATAAATTGGCTGAAGAATTTCAATGAGCTGATCTAACGCTTGGGTAGTTTGGACTCCTTTATCAAATTAGTATCCGCAATAAAACCGAATAGAGTCTAGAAAAATTATAAATCTGTTATGAGTTTTTCTTGTAAAGGGAGGATGGACCAAGACTTGTTATAAGTGGCTAAAAGAATGAGGAGGGGGACCAACATACCTGTTCAGAACCAAACTTGAATGGCAAGGAGCTGATTTTTTTATCAAGCGCATGACTATCTGGGACTTTCACTTCAACCCAGTCATCTTCACTGGTGCTCAAGTTATTGCCATTTCTTAGGTTTTCTTCAGATATGTCCTTAGGAGACCCATTTGAATTTGCTGAACGAACTTCTTCATTATCCTCTGTGTGAAGCACTTCTTCATCTCTGGCAGCAATACCGCAGCGAACAGTACATAGATATTCGTTGTCACTCTGCAAATCAGGTGCATAGTATATCTCATAGACTCGGGCAGTACTCCGAACATAAATTTGCTGGACCTCATGTTTTTGTGTGAAATTAACTGCAAGGCAAGAAGTTGTTGGTCATTTGTAAATAGGACACGGAAGTATTGATTCTCTTCTACTTGACCATTACACTTTTCTTAACAGGGACATTGATGGATTCGGTATAATGAGGATGTTGAGAAGTTCTTATATGCAAAACACTTTGACAAAAACAAAGTAACCCCCAAAACACGCAAAGAGTGGAAATAAAGTCTGAGGCTTATGAATGCAAAGGAACACATATTTGCAAAAAATAAAATAATCTATAGCGCCTTGTCATCTGCAGAACAATCATCTATTGTCAACAAAATAGCATTTTAGAGAGAGCTAAGATTGAAATACTTGTAGCATCTACCAAGTGATGAACTGTTTCGATCAGAGGACAACCATATTAACAAAATAAGTCCCAAGTTCAGATCTATTTTAAAAGTACAAATATAAGTGATTTCAATAGTATCGATTCTCTTCTACTTTTAAGTTAACGATTACATGCAAAGTATTTCTATAATCATTTTCCTCTTTTTCATAAACATGATCATGTCATGGTTATCAAGTAGTGACATTTGCTTTTCAAGAATCAAATACCTCTTTCTTGGTTGACAGAATCAACTAATTTTTGAATAAGATTGAATCATATTTTTTTCAAAATTGCTACAAGTATATATATGAATGGCTTCTTAACAATTAAGCAAAAAAAAATTAAGTCATATGATTGCCATTCACACCACCCTGCAATATCCTAGGCACTAACAGACATTGTTCATACTTTTAAGAAATTAAAACTCCTCTTTCAATAAGTCCCATCAGATATTCTTAGTTGAACTTCTCTTTGACACTAATCCGCACAATCTGAGTTATCTCTACCTAATTTGAAGTCCGTTTTAGCATTGCCATTAACAACATCCAGAAAATCTTAGTCCCATTACAGAAAAATCGAACACATGTATAACATCTCTAACGAGACTCTCTTTTTGGGATCACCTAATAAGAACTTCCGTAAAAGAAAAGGGCATCTTAGGAGTATACATTTGATCTAATGGTCGAAACTAGGTCCTTAATCCATCCCTATAGACTATGTTCCCAAACTATTAATCACCATCTTTCATGGTCCTTAACTCCTTAATTATCCTTAATAGTACTTGATAGCTTCAAAAATCTTGCCCTACAAAGGAACCTTAATTTCACAATATTCAACTATAGAATTTAACTCAAGCTGGAAAACAAATAATACTAATAAATGAATTGATTTAACAACAATATATTCCGGTATCAATTTCAGGTATGAGCTAAATTGAAATCCAGGAATCAATTTCAACTAGGTCGATTTTTCTAATGGATTCACGTATCAATTGGAACTAGATTCGAGCAACAAAGCAACTGAGGGATCAAAATCCAATCAATTTTGCTGCGGAAAATGTAAATCTCTCGGAAAAGAAGGAAAATTTGTGAAACATACTGGTGATCTCGCAAGGTCCAGAATCCGGCGACGGAGGGTGAAGAATAAGGGGGGATCCGGCGGGGGAATTTAGAGCGTCGCCGTCGATCGGGGACAAGGAGGACTCGAAGGTGACGCGATTTACGAGAGAGCCAGCGGCGACGGACCATTTTGTTGCAGAGCTCCATGAAGCGGTGTCGTTTTGTGTTTCCATGGTGGTGGTGTGTTTGGGTTTCAGAGAGAGAGAGAGAGAGCTGCTGCTAATCAGAGTGTGAGGGGTAAACTCGGTAATGTAAATAAAATTTTATTTATTTCTTCGCATCCCACACGTGTGCTGTTTGTTGGAGATTGGCAAATTTCATTTCATGTTAATAACTTAATACTTATAATAATAAATTTTTTTTATTTTTATTTTTATAGATACTACAATTATGTAACTGTCTACGTAATTATTTTATGGTCAACATGTAATTTTTATTGGTTAGAATTTTTTTTTTTTTTGTCAACATAATCCATTTGATGTCAATTAAGGAAACTTGAGAATGACTATCTATAAACCTTTAGAGTGGCCACCAAGTAACTTTCGAGACTGATCACCAGTCATCTTGTGAGTGATCATCAAGTAACTTTACTCCTATGTAAACGGGAGTAATGAGAAGTAGTAACACCACTTTCCCCAATTTATTCTCTCTTCATATTTTTTACTTCCTAAGTTAGCTTATTTTATAACACGTTATCAACACGATTCTCTAGTATAAACTCTCGGAGATTCAAGAATCATATGGTGCAACTTCATTCCTAATAACCAATACTCTTGATCTAAGAGTTTAACTTGTTTGTTCTTAATTCCTATGATATTCTCCAATATGTCAACCGACGAGGATATGCACAATTCAAATAATGTAATTGCATCTACAATATTTATTGTGCGAATGGACATCAATATTCAAGTCAATCTAGACATCTTGCTCGACACACATATCAATGAGCTTACTACCATTACTTCAATATTTTCATAAATTTATATGCGGTTGTTTCCATATCCTACCTATGTGTACGTGTTTGGAATTATTAATCATATATCATAGCTATATGCGTGATGATTTCACGCACATTGCCCCATCTTTAGAATCGAATGGGTTTCGAAAAGAACTACCCTTAACAGTTTCTGTAGCCATAATATTTTACATTCATTTTTTTTGGAAGAATGAAGGAATTACATTTATAAGCAATTTAGATACAAGTACATGATATAAGTATAGGAGAGTCAAAAAAGACAATCTGCAACCTAATATGAAAGCCATGAAACAAAATTGCACTCATTATTAACTAGCTGCGCTGCCTATATCTTTCATGATAATATTTACTTTACCCAAAAACAGAAGAAGTGGAAAAAGGTCTTCACTTCTCCTCTTAAACCTAATCTAAAAGCCGTTTGGTAGAAGATACACAAACGGTGGTGCCCTCATTAAAACTTTGTTCAAATAAAATGCATGGGAAAAACCGAGGAAATAGTACCACCTACAAACAAATTACACAAATGTACGCATTGCGTAAGAAAGTATGAGTCTGCAAGTTTGAGTCCAAAGGCCTGGAAACAATGAAAAGTCGATTTCAACATGTAAGGTAGCCTTCATAGACAAGACCTCCATCAAAATGGTTTTGTATTACCAGTAGAGACACCAAAAGCAGAAGAAAAAAAAAAAAAAAGTTGTTGATAACCTTCATCAGATTTTCTAAAAAAAAACACTCTCCAAGATTAAGAGCTTGTGTGTCCATGGATAATCAAGTGTTGAGGGCCTTTTCAAACTGTGGGCTAACAGCATCACAAGATAGGCCTGGGCCTAAAGATTGACCCAAAAGCAAAGGTGTTGCGCAACTGTTCTTATCCAAAAGGTCAGAATATCACGGTAGGCTAAGAAATCGCTGGAGAACTGCTTGTAACACCAGTAACTGCTCGATGAGCGCCTGCACACCACTGGTGACAGAACTCGACGACGAAATAGGCCAATGAAAATGGAAACTACCCACCGACCGTGTTATCAGAAGAATGCTTGTCAGTCTAAGACGTTGAGTCTCCTTCAAGATCGAAAACCTCCACAATCAAATTATCAGCATGATCCACACCAAAAATCGCCTGAAACCTCGATCATAAGCCACCTAATGCTTGTACATTTGATCAAGCCTTCACAACATAGCAAAAAAGAGATTGTTTGCATAGAATAGAACTAACTGAGGTCCCCAATGCTGGTATATCGACCAAGTTGAAATTGTTCCTTTGATGTCTGCATACTTCCAGAGGCCGGTCGTGCCGAAACAGCAAGCCTCAGAGAACAAAACAAAACTTGCAACAAAACTTCACACAAAATATTGTCTAGCTAGAATAATCTAGACATTGTCTCCCATTTGAAAAATGAGAGAGAACTTGGAGATGAAGCTAGCTTGCACCATATTAACTGATAGGCAGTGAATAACTGTTGTTGTCAATGACAAGCTCCAAAGAAATTGACTTCAAATTCATTTCGCTAAGGAAGTGACTCACGTCCACAATAAAGAAAAATAGCAGAGAATTTTCTCTTGCCCAAGATCAATAATAACAACACAGAAGAAGAAGAAGAAGAAGAAGAAGAAACCAGAAACACAGAGATGATGGTTGAATGACAATCTTCACTACTCAAAACAGAACTGATTAATACAAGGGAGAGCTACACGACCTGGTCTTTTGGTGTTCTCCAAACCAAACTAGCTAGGACACTTAAATGACTAAGAGGAGAGTTCTAGACACACAAGGATTCTAGAGACCTCTAGCTACTACAACATAGAAAACAACAGAAAATTAAATACATGTCTACAACATAAAAACTTTTCAGCTTCCAAAAAGAACTATTCCCTCCTATCACGGGGGTGACCCCGGTTCGATTCCCGGCAACAGCGCAAAAAACTTGTTGGTTGCATCACAAGTATGAAAATATGTGCAAATTTGTGTGATGTTACCTACTCCCAAGATTAGGATGTCAAGTTTTAGTAAAAGGAAAGTGAGAGTATCGTACCCAAGGGATTGAGTAACTCTACCCTAGCTAGATCACCGTTAAAAGAAACCTAGAAAACACATGTAAAGTCTACTTTTTTACAAGTTCACAACCTTAACCCTTTCGAAGCTAAAGATCATGATGATGGTATTAACAATTGTGGTAGTGAGTGGCTTGGTTGATTTTAATTTGGATAAAGACAATTATGTTGCACAAAAATAAAACAAACAAATTAAAATAGAGAAACTAAATCAATGAGAGAAGTAGAGACATCACACCTAACCTTACTTATGCACAAAATGTAACCCATATTTGATGTAATAACATGCTTTGACAAACTTCCCCTTAGTGCTTTGGTGAAGCTACCAAGAAACCAACTAATCATGCAATTCAACAAACTTTGGTGAAACTAGCTAAGTTAAATTACACAACCTTAGTCCCATTTATATTTCATTAAAACACAAGTGGGCTATGAACCGCAAGCCTAACACCCATTTAGAGTAATTAAACTCACGATACATGCATTAAGTTTAGAATAAGAAATTCAAGAAACTTAACATTTCCCGTATACCACCTAAAGGCTACACATGCTCACGGATTCAAGAAGTAGTCAATTTCAAGTTTTCGATTCATTAGTTTCCTAAACATGCTTTCTAGGTGACTAAGCTAACAAACACATTTAGTAAGCATTAAAGTTTAGAAGCCTATAGATTCAAAACATGCATAAACATAAAATTACATGGAAATTTACATTATTTGCACATAAAGTTTGCCCTAACCTCAAATCCAACCACTCACAACACATGCATGTAATTACAAATACAAGCCATAAGCATCAAATTAAAGAGAGAATTAATGAACGGAAAAAGGAAGAACTACCCATGGGTTTGACTCATGGTAGAGTCAAACCGAGATCTCAAGGCTCCTACCTAGCTCTCAAAGATGTCAAATGATGAGAGAATTGCTTCAAGGTATGAGATTCTTGATTTTTACAACCCAAAACACCATACACATCCACAAAACTCAAGAACAAGCAAGAACAAAGGCTTAGATTTGTGAAAGCAAGTGTTGTGATTGATTTAGATGAGAAATGATTAGACGAAACAGTTGATAAAGTAATCTGGGGTTCACATCCAAAACTAATTGGCAATGGATGGAGTGACCTAAACCCTTAGCAAGGTCTCATTTTTCATTTTTCCTATGTGAGATGTATATAATCTCAACACGTCCCCACACGTGTGGCAAAATTTTCAAGCCGTATACGTGGACAACTTTGGGTGACGTGAAGCATGTGTGGCCATGAGGCATGCACACGTGGGTAACCTGCTCTGATACCATGATAAAGTAATCTGGGGTTCACATCCAAAATCAATTGGCAATGAATGAAGTGATCCAAACTCTTATAAACCCATTAGCAAAGTCCCATTTTTCCCATGTGGGATGTATATATTCTCAACAACTATAATGACATGTATAACGAAGGAACTAAAAAACTAATAAATAGAAGAAGCAAATGAAATAAATTAGCAGCCGCCAGCCGGATTTGAAGGGTAACTAGGCCATGAGATCAAACCAATGATGGTAACTTGGACTGAGATTGCACGAACAGATGGTGATGGTGGTGGTGGCAT
The DNA here is from genome assembly GCF_958449725.1 of Rosa rugosa. Taxonomy (NCBI): domain Eukaryota; kingdom Viridiplantae; phylum Streptophyta; class Magnoliopsida; order Rosales; family Rosaceae; genus Rosa; species Rosa rugosa. The sequence goes on from NC_084825.1 coordinate 2,582,859, forward strand.
TCATGAAATTAACTGTTCTTTTCACGAGCAAAATCTACACGCAGGTTCTTTTGATCCAATCTCTGGGCGTTGATCCTTATCTTGTTGTCAAGAACCATCTTACTTATATTCATTAAGATCTGTAAGTAGGAGGCTTAGGCCACCCGCCTACTAATCAAAGAGGCTGAGAGTAAATCGGTATTATTATTAGTGAAAGAGAGCAGAGTGCGTTCAGCGCAATTGAAGTAGGGAATTCCGATTCACGTCCGGGCCAGCGGTTTCTCTAAAGAGATTGAAATTAGATTTCAGTGACGGAGGCTTCTAATAAGTAAGATGTCCTCTTTTTCTTTTTAAATTTGGATCAAGTCCAGGCTAGGGTTTCGTTCTTTTGATGCTTCAAATTTTTTTTTTTTTTTGGTTGTCGTTGAACATCTATTTCAGCTTCGGACTCTCAATTAGGGGCAGGATGTCAAGCAGGGGCAAGGTTTCGAATCTTAAAGGAAAGGTTTGTGATTATATCTGACTATATGTAATAAGGATCACCCTTCAGTACTTAGTAACTGATGCAATGATTGCCGCAGATTATTAAATGCCAAGACGAAACGCTGCAGCTATTGCAGGAGAAACAGATGTGGTCTGAATTGGACAGAAGCTGACCTGAGAAGACAAAAACTATGCAATTCGATCCAACCATCTAAATTTGAAAAGGAACTCGAGGATCTGAAGAAGGCCTTGAAGAATGAGGAGGAGAATGAATCCGTGGTAAGACTTATCCTTGTTGCAGACTGTGGCATGTTCTCTTCATAGTTTCAATGTATGATATGTTGATTTTAGAGTTCTGTTTGTGTTCTACTTTAGTCACTCTAGCAGCAATCTCTCTTGTTAAAGTTGCTTTTGTTGAACCGACAAAGGTGGCCGACACACCCCGAAAAGCTGGCTTAAATCATGTCTTATATTAGGGATATTGTTTTTTGTAATAGTAGAGTTTTGTAGATGTATATATGCTCTGTTCGTAGAGATCAAATACAACATGATATTCCCTCAACATTCTTGTTCTTTCTGATATGGTATCAGAGCAGAGATCCAATTTGGAATCTGCTGTGTTTTTTCTTTTGTATTTTGGGTTCTTTTGATTAATACAGATCGGGTTCTTTTGAGTACCCGGTTTTTCTCAAGAAGAGCACAAAGCCCTCACTGGACACCTTCCTGACTGCAGCAGCGCGCCTCCTCAGTCCGCACAGCAGCGCATCAGCAGCCCAGGCTTCTCATCGCACCGGCTTCTCATCGCACCAGCTGACTAGGCGTTCATATCAAGATCACCTCCCACCAGCTGCGTCACCGACTCGAGGTCGCCGGATCGAACGGCGGAGAAGAAGGACTGGTGGGTCAAGAGCCGCACCGACTTGGAGTCCATTGTGAGTTGAAAAGGCTCACTCTTTTCGACCTGGTTTCATCAAAGACTTGAGAAATGAGGTGGTGTGACCGGTGAAGATGATGATCAAGTAGTGGACTTATTCAACCCGTGTGTCTACAAAGTTCAAACCTGAATTTATTTATTCAAAAAAAAAAAAAAAAAAAAAAAAAAAAAAAAAGAAGAAGAAGATGGTGGATTTGATCATAAGTGACCCTCAGGCTACAGGAGCTACATCTACATCTACATCTGTGGCTCGTGAAGTTGTGATTGTTCAAAATGTAACAGATAACTCAAGCTTTGGCGTCAAGCTTGATGGCACAAATTATCAGTTATGGCACAAACTTATGAAGATCCACATTCAAGGAATTGGAAAGTGGAGTTATGTTATTGGTAGCACTGCAAGACCTGCTGCAGGACCAAAAGCTGATGAATGGGACACGGCAAATACTAACGTGATGGGAATTCTTCTAAAAGCAATGACTCCAGAGGTAATGCAGTTATTTGCTAATTTTGATTCTCCCAGAGCAATTTGGGACTCTGTTGCTGCTACTTATTATGATGGAAGTGACTTTGCCCGTGTTCATGAATTAAATGTCAAAGCTTTCAAAATAACTCAAAGTGGACAGCCTGTTGCAACATTTTATGCAAATTTGAAGACAATCTGGCAGGAGCTTGATCAGAGAAATCCTAATCCTATGACTTGTGAAGCAGACATCACTACTTACAGGAGTGAGCAAGATAAGATGCGTGTTCATGTCTTTCTTGCTGGTCTCGATCCTCATTTCGAAGGGGCAAAGAATGAGTTATTGCGTCTTGCAACTCCTCCAACGTTGGAGCAAGCCTTTGCTTATATTCGAAAAGATGAAGCCAACAAAGTTGCTGCCAAGGGTCTTCATACTGACATTTCAGTTTTAGCAGTCCAGGCTAGATCACCTCAATCTTTGTCTCCTCAGTATGGGAGTTCATCTCATGTTCCATCTCTAAGTCACTATCGACCTCAGAGTCAGGTGTACCAACAGAATAAGAATTATAGCCGAGGGCTGGCTCCGGTTAATAACCAAATGACTTGCAACTATTGTAAGGAAGTTGGTCATTTCAAGAATGAATGCCCTAAGCTGCGAAGGTTTAATTCTAACAATTCCGGTTGGAGAGGAGGAAGTAATACTGGAGGAAGTAGAGGTCAGAGAGGCAAAGCAGCAATCCAAATGGTGCCAGAACCTGATTTCTATGGTGTCGAAGGGCAAGACCTCTCTAAGGGTAATGTTTCCTTGACTAAGGAAACTCGAGGTAAAATTGGTATTGCTTTACATATTTCTGATTTTACTGGTAGTGATACATGGATAATTGATTCTGGTGCGTCCGATCATATGACCTACGACAAGTCTTTCTTTGTGTCTATGTCATCTCCTTCTATATCTCATGTCTCTAATGCAAATGGTGTGTCTTTTCCGGTCTTAGGTATTGGGTCTATTCAAGTTACACCATCCATTGTTTTACATGATGTCCTTTATGTGCCCTCGTTGTCTCATCATCTGTTATCTGTATCTCAATTGAATTCACAGAATAAGTGCTCAGTAACCTTTTATCCAATGTATGTTGTTTTTCAGAATCTATGCAATCGGGTGATCATGGGCAAGGGAGACCTGAGGGGGAGACTGTTTCATTTGGATTGCATGTACGCAGGACAAACACAAGAACCAGAACAACCTTTAGCCCTGACATCGAGTTCTGATCGACTGAGTGAGTTATGGTTGTGGCACAGGCGTTTGGGTCACCCATCTTTTGGAGTTATGAAGAAGTCCATGCCTTCGTTATTTTTGGGAATAAGTGATTCTAGCTTGCATTGTGAAACTTGTGCTTTGGCTAAGAGTCATAGGTCTAGTTATCCTTCGAGCTTTCATTCTAGTACTATGCCTTTTGAGTTAATTCATTCAGACGTGTGGGGTCCTTCTAAACATTCTACCCTTTCTGGAATGCGATATTTTGTGTTATTCATCGATGACTTTACCCGATTATCTTGGGTGGTTCTACTTAAGTCCAAAGATTCTGTCTTCTCTGCCTTTACAGCATTTCATAGTCTTGTTCGTACTCAATATGATGCTCATGTTAAGGTTTTTCGTTCTGATAATGGGGGTGAGTTTATTAATCATTCTTTTCATGAATATTTCCAACACCATGGCATAATCCATCAAACTTCCTGTCCACAGACACCAGAGCAAAATGGGGTGTCTGAACGGAAAAATCGTCACCTTTTGGATATGGCTCGATCTCTTTTGCTTAGTGCTAACATGCCTAAGTACCTTTGGGGAGAAGCTGTTTTGTGTGCTTCTCATCTTATCAATCGCCTTCCATCTGCTCCTCTTCAAGGTTGTGTTCCACTTGAGGTCTTGTCTAACTATGTTTCTATCCCATCATCTAATACCCTTCCTGCTCGTGTTTTTGGTTGTGTTGCCTATGTTCATTTGTATAAAAATCAAAGGACAAAATTGGATGCTAGAGCCCTTAAGTGTGTGTTTGTTGGGTATGGGTCTCATCAGAAAGGTTACAAATGTTATCACCCTCAATCCCAGAAGTTTTATGTTACCATGGATGTTACTTTCAGTGAAGATGTTTGTTATTTCTTGCCTCCTGTGACTCCTAGTAAGGGGGAGAAGTCTTGTTATTATGAAGATTTGTCTAATAGGCAAAATGAGTGTCTGGCATATGAGTTCTCAGAGTTGGAGGACCCATCGTCTAATATTGAGAAGGAAAATAGGGAAAACAGGGGTTCATCCAGAGAAGAAGCTTTGAGCAATGTATTACCAACTGGTCAACCGGATCAGTCTGACCAGTCGGCTGGGGAGACAATTTTTGATCAAGTGGAGGATGATGTTCTGCCGTCTTCAGATGGTGTTTTAGACAATTCTTCAGTCTCTCCCTCCTCTTCAGCGGTCTCACCTGCTCAATCATCACCCGAGGTATGTCCCAATCCTTCCTTGTCTAAAAGTCCTTTTGTGTCAGGTAGTGTTCCTACCAAAACCTTACCCAGTCGTTCAACCCGTGGTCAACCTCCGAAACACTATGAACCTACTCTAAGTGCTAAGACTAAATACCCTGTTGCTAATTATGTGTCGACCCATAGGTTATCTAAACCATATGTAGCCTTTGTGAATCAATTATCTTCTGTGTCTCTTCCTAGTAAAGTACAGGATGCCATGAAGGATGAGAAGTGGATGAAAGCAATGACAGCTGAGATGGATGCTCTTGAGAAGAATTGCACGTGGGAGTTGGTGTCATTACCACCAGGGAAGAAGACAGTTGGTTGTCGGTGGGTGTATACAGTGAAACATAATTCGGATGGTTCAGTGGATCGGTACAAGGCGAGATTAGTGGCTAAAGGTTATACTCAGAAGTATGGAGTGGATTATGATGAGACATTTGCACCAGTGGCCAAAATTAACACAATTCGGGTACTTCTCTCATTAGCTGCTAATCTTGATTGGCCTTTGCAACAGTTTGATGTTAAGAATGCATTCTTGCATGGTGATCTGCATGAAGAAGTTTATATGGATTTGCCTCCTGGATATGGTACTTCCACTGGAGAACAGGTGGTGTGCAAATTGAAGAAGTCGCTTTACGGCTTGAAGCAGTCTCCCAGAGCTTGGTTTGGCCGGTTCACAAAGTTCATGAAGAAAATTGGGTATCGACAGAGCAATTCAGATCATACCTTGTTTCTTAAACATCGGTGTGGTAAAGTGACTGCCTTGATTATTTATGTTGATGACATGGTTGTGACAGGTGATGACATTGAGGAAATTCAAAGGTTACAATGTCAATTGTCCTCTGAATTTGAGATGAAAGATTTGGGTAATTTGAAATATTTCTTGGGAATTGAAGTTGCTCGTGGCAAGGATTGTATTGTGTTGAGTCAGAGAAAGTATGTCCTAGACTTGCTGGCAGAAACAGGTATGCTTGATTGTAAACCGGCTGCTACTCCTATCGAGCAGAACCATCGGTTAGCAGAGTATATAGATCAAGTACCTACAAATAAAGGGAGATACCAGAGGTTAGTTGGACGGTTGATTTATTTATCCCACACTAGACCAGATTTAGCTTATGCAGTTAGTGTGGTGAGTCAGTTTATGCATAATCCCAGTGAAGCCCATATGGATGCTGTATTTCGTATTTTGCAGTATTTAAAGTCTGCTCCAGGGAAGGGATTATTTTTTTTCAAAATACAGTCACTTGGATGTTTCCGGATATACAGATGCAGACTGGGCAGGTAATATTACAGATCGCAGGTCTACTTCGGGCTACTTCACATTTGTGGGTGGTAATTTGGTTACTTGGAAGAGCAAGAAACAAAAGGTGGTGGCTCGCTCCAGTGCAGAAGCAGAATATAGAGGAATGGCCCGAGGACTTTGTGAGATGTTGTGGTTGAGAAATTTGTTAAGAGATTTGGGGTTCATACAAAAAAAGGCTATGCCGCTTTATTGTGATAATAAGGCTGCAATTGAAATTGCTCATAATCCAGTTCAGCATGATCGTACGAAACATGTAGAGGTAGATCGACACTTCATTAAAGAGAAGCTGGATGCACAGGTCATTTTGTTTCCCTTCGTTCCTACTGAAGAGCAATTGGCGGATATTCTTACAAAGGCTTTATCGAGTAAAGCCTTTTATGACTCACTTGACAAGTTGGGCATCCGTGATCTGTATGCACCAACTTGAGGGGGAGTGTTGAACCGACAAAGGTGGCCGACACACCCCGAAAAGCTGGCTTAAATCATGTCTTATATTAGGGATATTGTTTTTTGTAATAGTAGAGTTTTGTAGATGTATATATGCTCTGTTCGTAGAGATCAAATACAACATGATATTCCCTCAACATTCTTGTTCTTTCTGATAGCTTTAGGGATTCTTTAAACATCTATTATATGCAACGGTGTGTTTGAATTGAAAACCAGCATTCGTAAGGCTAATCTTTGACACTTTGTTTGCAGATAAAAGAGATTTTTGACCGTAGGCAAGTTAGCTATGCTGAATATAAGAAATCTATGGATTTACAGCTGATAAAAATTGAGCGAAACTTAGTTGAGCTAGAGGAGATCGTGTCTGATGAGTCAGGAGTCAATGAACTGTGCAAAAGACGCATAGAGATGGAGAAGAGACTAAAAAATCTTGTCTTCTGTGCGGCTATGTATTCTACTCTCGAATCGAAGGAGTCTAGTGGTATCTCCCTTCTCAAAGAAGCTAAGGTGATATATTGTAGCAATATCATTTGTAAAGATTAAGTTCACGAGTCTGTAAAAGCTGTCTTTCCTCTCTCTTTCATTGCACATGCTTCTTCTTTTTCTTTTTTTTTCAAGAACGGAAAGTTGGTTCTGGAATGTGGCATAGCTGACTTTCTTATTTTTATTGGTGAAGCTTGATCATCCTGTTGGACAGAATGGACAGAAAATGCGAAGAAGGCGAGTCTCGATAGGACCCTTTGCTTGATATAAAATATTGAAGACCTGTTTGGAGCATGTTGGCTGTGTAGTGTACTAGGAACCATGCAGATATCAGAGTTTTGTTTACTCGTTTTCTTTTACATTTAGAATTTTAGTTGTCTCTTATGTTTTTGCCGCATTGCTAGATGTTCAAACTGTTCTTATTTTATCTCTACCCTTTTGACACTGCTGCGAGCAAATAAGGATTTTACCTCAAACCTCATGCTATTATCTCTTCCTCAAGATTTTGACAAGCTTCACATTATGAAAAATTCCCAGTCCAAGAGACTCGCACTAGGAAGAAACCAGCAAGCTAAGCAAAGCAATTGAAACTCTTATGGTATAATCCAGAATTACACAACAAACAATTGAACAACTTAATTGGGTGCCTATGAAACACCATTCAAGAAGCTTAGATCGTCATCAGGTTGAAGATGAAGAGAGAAATAAAGAGGAAGGCTTTTGATCTGCTAGGCCACTCCCTCTGGAGGAGAAACGTCAAGGGTCTATTATTTTACTTGAGCAGAAACTGTTTACCCTGCCAACTTGATAAATAGATCTAATTTTACTTGATTTTAAATTTGAGCAGATCTAATTTTAACATAAAGAGCTTTTCTTTATTTGAAAACTGTTTACCCTGCCAACTTGATAAATAGATTACAAGGAACGGTCACATGCAAAGACACACATAATTAACCCAGAACTATCAGTAACAAAGCTTAACTCAGTTCAATACTAATTAATGTGAATATTAAAGGGTTCTGCTTTTGTACAGTAGTGATTTTATATTTATAATAATTTTGAATGCATTTATAGTTTTATACATTATCTTCCTTGAAAGGCTTTTACATGGTTTGCACTATGTCTTCAAGACTTCAACTGTCTTCAACTCCTCGCACAACGTATTAAAAATAGCATCAATCCAAATAGTTGCCAAACGAAATTTAAAATCAGCTGAAATGAATAATATACATGCAGTGTTCATGCAACTAAACCTTGTCAATAAGAATAAGATATAAATAACTTATGTCTACAAGAGAGACTTCAAAATTTCTAGACAATTATTACCTGAAAAGCAAGATGGTAATTTGAAACCCCAGACACGAGCAAGAAGTCCATCATCGTCAATCCAGTCCCTAAATAACCACAATTACCGAGAAACAAATATCTCCTGAACATGTGCTATTCACATACAAAATTCATACAGGGAGACGGGGAGAGAGAGAGAGAGAGAGAGGCAAATTCAAGAAGAGTATCCTCGGATATAATTCAATTTATTCCGCATACATAATTAAGAAACATAAGGCCAACCAAGAACACCAATCCCTCCACCCTCCAGTACTTCTATGTACAATCAGGGTAAACAAACTAAAAGTCCTAAATTTTGATGTTATGACTTATGAGAAAGTTCAACGTTCTAAATGTCCTCCTTGTGTTCTCTTCCATCTAGAGTCAACATACTCCAAATAGGTCCTCATCCTTTTATGTTATGATGAAGTCCCAAAGCTTCTTTCCTATTGATGTTCAGACTCGTTGTCCACTCTTCCTCCTACAGGATGTTTACGCTTCACCAGTAAAAGAAAAGGCACATCAAAAGTCAGCTATGCCACTTTCAAAAACCAACTTCTCAGTTCTTGAAAAAACCAAAAACATGTACAATGAGAAAGAGAGAAACAGCAGATATGCAAGAATGTCTTCAAAAATAAATAATGATACAACAGTGATTGTGCACAAAATATATCACCTTAGGATCTCTGTTGGTAGAGCTTCTGTTACAGATAAGAGAAGTATTGGACTTCGTCTCTTTTCCTTTGAAGAAGTTAAAAAAATTTGATATTGCAGCAGAAATTGGAGCCATGAAATCAACCCCGGCAAACATCTGTTTCTGAGCAGAACTCGGTTGTAGAACAAATCAACAAAATGCACATACTTTTTTAACATTTTACAATCATCATCGTCACTCTTGAGTGTTTTAATGTATGCATCATAGTGGACTCGGAGGCAAGGCTTCACATCATCAGTGATTTTTGAATTTTTCCGACAAGTCTCAAGAAAAGTAATTAAATTGTCCCATTTCTCATCTATCTTTGACTGTAGCGTGTCCAGATTATCTCTCTCTGCTTGTGACCACTTAATTTTCTTTTCTAATTCAGCATGCAATCTATCAAACCTGTCACTGGCATTGGCTGTTTGTGCTCCCTTATAATGGAATTCACGATCTCGGTTAGCATTAAATTCATCCAATGCCTTCTTGACCTGACAAAAAAAGCATCAAACCAGAAACTTAAATAAAACTTTGAGACATTGAAGCATATTTACCATCAGAAATTGCAGGTGGGAATGACTAAACTAGCATGTCGACAGTAATATATACATTTATCAGCCTACATATGAAGTATGGAGCTGCCAAATCATATTGAGATCTACCAAATAGGTTACCTGACGTACACTCTGCCTCTTGGCCTGAAAGGCCTCCTTGAGTGGCTTATTTTTTTCTTCAAATTCAGTAGTCGCACGCGAATTCGCTTCTATTTCAACTCTGAGTTCTTCTTGTAGTTCGTTTATTTTCCGCTCCTTGATCGTCCATATCTCTCTCTCTCTTTCAAGAGCTGCTTCCTTAGGAGTCGGCATTCAGAAAGCTGACAGATTTTGCAGTACCACCGGTCAATGCATAATAATAACGATATCTAGCTAATAGTAATATTAGAGAATACATGAGCAAAATAGTGCAAACCTTCTCTTTGAGCTTCAAAACCTTTTCGTCGTCCATGGTGCCTGCCTCAATTGACATCCTTCCCCTATTTTCAACAAAACCCTAACTAAAACCCTAGATGGGGAGGAAGGGGAGAGTTTCATATATTCTTTATCCTAAAAACTAATTTAAAATATTAGCTGGCTTCCATAGCATAGTGGCAGTGCGTTCGCTTCGTAAGCGAAAGGTCGCGAGTTCGATCCTCGCTGGGAGCTAGTTCCATCTATCTTCTATTTTTTACAGCAGTTCTTTATTATTATTATCCTTTGTCTCTGGACTAAACCTAAACAAACTTTTTAAGCGAACACTATAAAATGTAGTATTGAATTTATATAGGTTGATGCGTCCTTGTGCACAAGAAATTTGACAATTTTTGATCCCAGCATTAGTGAGGTATGCTTCACCTCTTATAGTCTCATTATGCTGCAGGTTTAGAATCTGCATTAATTCTTGAGAGGAGTTTGTATTGGACTATAGACGAGCCTAGCTCCACTTTCATTGTTTGGTCCTTTCTTTTTATATAATGCTTCCTGATAGATTGTCCAGATCGAGTCAAGTGTTTGAGGAATCACTTATGGCGTGACATACTTGTGAAATGGAAATTTGGAAAATGATCCATACAATTCTTCCTCCAGGAAATGGATATATAGCATCAGCATGGCCATAGGGCTTTAGAACAACTGGTGTAGTACTAGTTCATACGTAATGAGTGTGCAATATGGCATGTGAAATTTGGTTTTATATGATCCGATCCTTAAGGGATACTGAATTAACCCGAGTTCTCTAGAACAATGGAGTTCTGTGTTTTCGTTGAGTTCTTCCATATGTATTTGGCAGTTAGGTAGAATCTGTTTTTGGTGTTCTATCTAATACTGAGTAATACAATGATATTATTTATGATAAGACTAAGTTTTCTTCAGTTTCATTTTTTTTTTTTTAGTTTCTTCATTATGATAAGGTGGTTGATGCATGTTGGGAGATAGAGGGTTTTGTAGTTGTTCTTCATGTTCTACGCTTTTGGGTGAACGTTGTAGTGATCTGCGCAAAGCAGAGGGGGACAAGTGTGGGTAAAGATTGAGAGAGAGAGAGCAGAGTGCGTTCAGCGCAATTAAATTTGGTGCCAGCGGTTTCTCTAAAGAGATTGAAATCAGCTTCTAAGAAGATATCCTCTTTTTCGTTTTTAATTTGTGGTTTGAATTGGAATTTGGATCGAGTTTAGGCTAGAGTTTCGTTCTTTTGATGTCGTTAACTGTTTTTGGTGCTCAAATAGGTAGGGGCAGGATGTAATACCCCGAAAAATCCAAATTAAATTCCGTTGTTTTTTAGAAATGATTTCACGATAGTGGGAGCGAGTACGAGGCTTGGAGAAGTGGTGGAATTAGTTTGAACGATTTTATTTCGAAATCGTACGTATTTAGGAGCGTCTCAAAAAATTGACTTTTTATACGTATGGAATTTCGGAAAACTTCCTTCATGAAAGTTGTAGAGCTCGTCGATACGATCTCGTGCATATGTGGAACGTAATATTCGGAGTTCGTATGATTAAGTTATGAATATTTGAAAATTGGGAATTTTCTATAAATAGGAAAAATATCTGATTTTTTTCATTAAGGACGAAAAAAAATCTGATTTTTGCGGAATAGTCCCCCCCCTCTCTCTCTCTCTCGCGCAAAACCCTCCCACCCTTGCCGACCCGCCGACCCGACCCGACGCCAGCGGCGCCGTCGCTCGTCCTCCGGCCACGACCCGGCCCTCCCCGAGGTCGCCTCGAGCCGTCCAGCCGCTCCCTGCCACCGCCTTGCCCCGCCGCTGCCCCCAGATGGAGATCGAAGACACCCCAGCCATGCAAACCCGACCCGGCCGGAAATCCCCGATTCCGGCGTTGCATGGGCCGATCGTTCCCATTTTCGTGATCTCCTCTTCCCCCTGATCATCCCCATGTAAGCCTTTCATCACGATTTTGTGTATAGAACGCTAGATCATGGTTTGACTTTTTCGACGTCCCTGATTTAATCTGAAATCTGATCGGACGCACAGGATTAATCCGACTTCCAAGCTTGATCTAGGACGATCTAGGCCAAACCAGACTTAGCTCCAGGTATGGAAGTCGATCACCCTTTCATTTTGAACCAGTTTGTAGTTGGTCACTTTGCCATCTGAGGTGGTTGACCGGCGTTGACCGCCGCGTTGACCGCCCACTGACCACCGCTTGTGGCAGCGCATTTGACCATATTTTGAATTTTTATTATCTAGGCTATGTTCTACGCATCCATACGAGCGTTTTGATATATTACAAGGTTAGGTTAGAAAAAGTTGATAAATAGTGGATTTACGTTTTTACGTTACTATTTAACGTTTTTACGTTTTATCTTAAGTTTACGATCTGCGAAGATCTGACCATCGGTTTTACTTCAAATTTAGATATGTTGATCGTATGACTGTCCCGATGACTTTGTGTGGTCATGGGCGAAGATCCGACCGTTGGATCTTCGTATAATTGTGAAATAGTGATTCGGAAGGCGATTCGTGAGAATCTAACCGTCGGATTTTCGTATAATTTTGTGAAGATGTTAGTAAGGACGATTCAAGAAGATCTGACCGTTGGATCTTCATTATAATTTTGGAGGATGATCCTAAGGGCGATCCGTGAGGATCTGACCGTTGGATCATCATTAAATTAAGATTCGACCGTCGGATCATCATATAATTAGAATCCGACCGTTGGATTTCAGTATATGTGTGGTTTATGAGTAATTTACTAAGTCAAGATAGTATCTGATTAGGTGATTGACGAATCGAGTTGGTGGACGATTCAGATGGATATGTGGCTTTTAGAAGACGCAGCTGGAATTGGAGGTGAGTAAACCTCACGTGGTTCATATTACGAACCCAATATATTTAATTGCTTTATTTTGCAATCATATGAACTATTGTTGGTGTATTAGACATTCCTGTGTGAATGTCTGTATATATATTATTACGTGAAATAATATGTATTGTTGGAGTTGTGTTGAGTTTATTGTTGAGAAACAATATATTGTGAGGGGTATTGAGTTTATTGTTGAGAAACAATATATTGTGAGGGGTATTGAGTTTATTGTTGTGAAACAATATATTGTGAGGGGTATTGAGTTTATTGTTGAGAAACAATATATTGTGAGGGGTATTGAGTTTATTGTTGTGAAACAATATATTGAGAGAGATGTTGAGTTTTATTGTTGAGGAACAATAAATTGTTGTGATCTGTGGAGATCAATAGGTCACGGGGTGACCATGGCATACTATCAGCGAACCACGCTCTCGCGCCGGGTAGGTGGAACTGAATAGTATTATATCGTGAACCACGCTCTCGCGCCGGGTAGGTGGAAACGATCAGTTAGAGCTCTAGTCTGTCTGCCAAATATTGAGTGACCTTATGGGGGAAATTGAGAGTAACTCATAAGTGTCTATATATATATATATATGAGAGTGAGAAAGTAACGTGGGTTTGTGGTGGTCTTGTAATTTAATAAATCAACAGTTCTTTCTTGTTTACTCATACTAGCTGTCAAAAGCTTACCGGGTTTTGTGTTGTTGCAACTCCCGGTACACTATTCCAATTGTGTAGCGGGTAATCCTACAGGACAAGAGAACCAGGACGGTGATCGTGCGGTTAGAGCAATTGTTAGAGTTTTACAGCAATTGTACGTTGTGAGGTGTGTTATGCTCATTTGAGCTTTACAATATTGCTTGTGAGAGTGAATTGTAATAATGAACTCGAAGTTTCGAGATTTGGATTTTGTAATTGTAATTATTCATGTTTCGGATTTGAATTTATTATTCAAAATTCGGGGCGTGACAGTTTGGTATCAGAGCGTAAGGTACATATTTGGTGATAATCAGTACCTCCCGAGTGATGGCCCGTCTGCAGCGGATCCCCATCATATACTCTTCGGTACTGGTATAATCATTGGGTATGTCTTAGTATGGGGTCTAGACAACGTGTAAGTCCGTAGGACGGTAGAGTTGTCTACTAAGTTCGTATTAGAATAAGTTTAGTTTCCGCGAGTTGTGATCTTCGAGGAATAGGAACCTCTGGATTTAACTCTGATGAGTCGGTGAGGTAGAGGTCGAGTCTGATGTAGGGACAGGATCTTTCTATGGAGACAGTTGAGGATGAGGTGGAGGCATTAGAGGTTGAGTTGCCTAGTCTACCTGTAGTTGATGTGATGGATGTTATTCTTGGGTTGAAATGGTGAAAGAGATTGAGACCCTAGGAATAGTTGAAAAGAGAATTGATCTCACCAACTCAAGATGATAGGAGTGTGAGAGATTATGAGACAGAATTCTCAAGACTATATTGGTGTACGAGTGTAGTGATGTAATATGGGAGATACTTATGTTACCTTTAATAAGGGTAGTATGTTAAGTGATCATGGCATAGGTTGACTTTGTAAGTGAAGTGGTGGAGTTTGTGTAGCTTCTTTGAGTTATAACCTTTGAGGAATGGGAACCTTTGGATTAAACTCTGGTGGAGTTATTGAGGATGGTTTCCACGAAAAACAGTATCCTTATGTGCATTGTAGTCGTTGGTTGTTGGGGTCATGGTGTTTGACCAATGCTTGTATCTAAAGTCGTTACGAGTATTTGACTAGTAGTTGTGATACTTTCCATTAGTTGGATATGCAGATGTTTTGAGTTGAAGAATACTTAGCAGTTATTGGTTGCTTAGTGATGGAATTGTGTTATAATGGAGCATTCATTCATGCACAGTTGTTTGGTGTTTAGGATAGCTACTATATATTAGCTAAATGTCGGGGTGTGGTTTGAGGTCTGCGGATGGTATTGGAAATTATTGTGGAGTGCTGCTTCACTGACTATTGTTGAGTAGTAATGCATAATTTGTTGTTACTATGATGGATTTTGTGTATGGTTGACTTATGGAAAGATTGATATGACCTCGTGATAGGATTGACTGTGAAGAGACATTGTGTTGATGTATGAGCTTAGGTAATAACGTTGTTTTCAACTCTAGGAGTGCTAGTGTTGTATAACTAATTTATGAGACCAGATACTGTTGTGAGGACAGATTATGGATTATGACGTGGTTAGTGTGAAGTGCTATAATCACAGAATTTTGACCCACTAGATGTTGACTTACCACCAAATGAGCAGTGAGGTGATTTGTGGGTGAGATACTGAGTGTTGTACCATTATCGATTAGTAGATGCTAAGATGGTACATATTGCTTGTTGAAGCAATTGATAGATGGAATGATCGAGATTTTTTTTTAGAGTTGTAAGTGTAACTCTAAAGATGTGGGTTTTTCCTAGCTAACTCAGGAAGTGTTTAGCTTTATTAATCCCTAATTCTAGCGACGAAATTATTGTGTTTGGTTTGACTCAGAGGATACTAGCTTGACCTCTGTGTGACTAAATTGATTGCTAGGTTTTGAGTGATTGTTTTTATTGCATCATTATGAAAGATGTGTGCAGTAGAGTTGTTTATGGTTTTGAAAATAGTATTGGGTGACCAAGGTTCGATCCTTGGTGTTGTTGTTGGTTAAACAAAAAGAAAAGAAAACATGCACACCATCTTATTGATTTTACATTACAAAAAAAAAAAAAAAAAAAAAAAAAAAGGAAAACGAGGACTATGCTATACTAAGCCTAGTCAGCAGCTCCAGATGGATTGAGGCTGAGCTCAAGAGAAACGTTTGAGCCACTGTGGTAACCGCCTGAGCCACCAGAATAGTAACCAAAAGCGCTACCTTCCTCGGAAGTAGCCTTCAGGTTACCAAAGACGTCCTCGCCGTGCACGGGGAACAGAGGAAGAGTTTGAACCTCCTGGTGATCTCCTCCTCGTTGTTGCAGGGATGTTTGTCCTCCTGTTGTGCCAAAAGAGTTGTACTGGTATTAGTGTTGAAGTGTGAGGAAGAATATGAAACAAAATTTAAATCAAGAAATCCTTCATTACCAGTAGAATAGGTGGAACCAAAGTTGAGATCAATGGATCTACCATCATCAGTAGAACTAGTGGACCCAAAATTGATGTCAATGGATCCACCAGCCGGCCCAAAATTGATGTCGATGGATCCACCAGCACCAGTAGAACCAGTGGACCCAAAATTGAGATCGATGGATCCACCAGTACCAAGAGAACTAGTTCCCATGGGCACTGGAGCAGCCTGATTACACCTATTCATCTGCTTCTCTCGAGCCCTGACGTTCTGGAACCAAAAGTAAATGTTCTTACCCTCAACATGTCCATACTGGTTCAGCTGGAGGCAGATCTCGTGAATGTGCTCTGTAGATGGGCACTTAAATCCCTTGACGTAGTAAAGATCCTTGAGGATTCTTATTTGTTCTGGAGTAGGAATCCATCTGGTACGGCTTCGCCAGAAATCCATGTTGGCACTACTTCCAGCTGCTTGGGTGTTTCCTCCCTCCTCTGTTGGTTGCTGTTGTTGTGGTTCCATTTGTTGCGGGGTTTGGAGCTCCATTAGTTGCAGAGTTCGTGGCTCTTGGGTCATGAGGTGAGAGGATGTGAATATCGAGGAATACATGGTTTAGTGTTTGAGGGAGATTTTGTTAGAAGGATTGGAGTTGTTGAACTGGTGATTGGAGATCTGAGATTCTCAGAGGAAAGATGAAATCGAATCTTCAAATGGGAGAGAAGATCAGAAGAGAAGGATTGAAATTGATGAAGAAAGGATTTGAGTTTCGAGAGGAAGGCTGCAGAGTTTGAGAGAGAATGGCTGGGGAAAATTTCTTTTCTTTGGTGTGAACAGTTTTTCTCCAGGATGCACCTATTTATAGAACGAGGTGAGCAGATCTCCACCGTTGGATGGACGATCTCTGAGATTCAATCTACGCGTTGGATTAAAGTCATCCGAAAACCCGGAAAAGTTGTTGGCGCGTGGAGAGCGTGTAAGGGGACAGGCCGAACCTCGAGACGCTGTGGCAGACAGCTTTAGCCGAAAGTGATTTGCTTTCCGTAAATCACGGAAGAGACGTGTCGTGGCACGTGGAGTGTACCGACAGTTTGTTGTTATTCTATCGCTTATGATAGAATAAATAAAAGAAGTTGCATGGATAGTAACGAGAGCAGCTGGTGCTCTAGTGGTTGAAGAGCAAGGCTCTTGTACAAGAGGTCAGAGGTTCGAACCTTGCCTCTCGTTTTTTTTTATTATGTTCGCTTATGACATAATAAGTATAACATTGGTACACATTATATTAAGCACAGCTTGTGCTCCAGTGGTTGGGGAAAAAAGGTTTCGTGCGGCAGGTTGAGGTTTCGAACCTTGCCTTCCCCGTTATTTTATTTATGTCGCTTATGACATAATAAATATAACACGTGAGCATATATTAATGAAGGCAACTCTTGCTTCAGTGGTTGGGAGCAAAACCTTCGTGTTCGAGGTCGGGAGTTCGAACCTTACCTCTTACAAATATTTTTGGATCTCGTATATGCTTGATATACGGACGTATATACGGTCTGTACGGTATGCATACGTATATACAGTTGTACGGTATGCATACGTATATACGGTCTGTACGGTATGCATACGTATATACGGTATGTACAATTTCATACCGTAGCCGAGCTGGAAGTTGGTGGGCCGATTGGTAGGCCCAAATAGTAAGCTCAAATAGTAAGCCCAATTGTTCGGCCCGATTTGTAGGCCCAATTGTTCGGCCCGAATGGTAGGCCCAAATAGTAAGCCCAAATGTTAAGCCCAATCGTTCGGCCCGAATAGTAAGCCCAAATGTTAAACCCAAATTGGTTTGGGCCGGTTCGAAATTTGGATGGTTCGGTTTCTTCGGCCCAAATGGCCAGCCCTAATGCTTAGCCCAAGGATTGAGCAAGCCCAAGTCATCATCGCTGGGTGACATATTTTATTGGCGTGCTTTTGGGGATGAATTGTTTTGAGTGATGCATCTCTATTGTTGTGTAGAATAGTGCATGCTTAAGTTTTACTATAGAGATTTACCGTGATGCTAATTGAGTAGCAAAATGCTTTGTGGGAATGTTTACTGTGCTTGTATGCCAGTACAGAGTGATGATCTAAGTGAAGATCTATGTGATGATCTATGTGAGGATCTATGAGATGATCCATGTGACGATTTTGTGTATGTGATGTGGAGTGTTGTTGAGCAGTTGTTTTGTGAATTTACATTGTGATGAAAGGATTTAGTGGCCATAGGAATGTATTTTTATACAAGGGGCTGTGGCTTTGTAGATTTCTACAGATTTGGAAAAGATGGAGATTCTATGGTTAGGTCAACCTTAATCGAGAGGAATTGACTTACGCTCAAATTTCGGGACGAAATTTCTTTAAGGAGGGTAGAATGTAATACCCCGAAAAATCCAAATTAAATTCCGTTGTTTTTTAGAAATGATTTCACGATAGTGGGAGCGAGTACGAGGCTTGGAGAAGTGGTGGAATTAGTTTGAACGATTTTATTTCGAAATCGTACGTATTTAGGAGCGTCTCAAAAAATTGACTTTTTATACGTATGGAATTTCGGAAAACTTCCTTCATGAAAGTTGTAGAGCTCGTCGATACGATCTCGTGCATATGTGGAACGTAATATTCGGAGTTCGTATGATTAAGTTATGAATATTTGAAAATTGGGAATTTTCTATAAATAGGAAAAATATCTGATTTTTTTCATTAAGGACGAAAAAAAATCTGATTTTTGCGGAATAGTCCCCCCCCCTCTCTCTCTCTCTCGCGCAAAACCCTCCCACCCTTGCCGACCCGCCGACCCGACCCGACGCCAGCGGCGCCGTCGCTCGTCCTCCGGCCACGACCCGGCCCTCCCCGAGGTCGCCTCGAGCCGTCCAGCCGCTCCCTGCCACCGCCTTGCCCCGCCGCTGCCCCCAGATGGAGATCGAAGACACCCCAGCCATGCAAACCCGACCCGGCCGGAAATCCCCGATTCCGGCGTTGCATGGGCCGATCGTTCCCATTTTCGTGATCTCCTCTTCCCCCTGATCATCCCCATGTAAGCCTTTCATCACGATTTTGTGTATAGAACGCTAGATCATGGTTTGACTTTTTCGACGTCCCTGATTTAATCTGAAATCTGATCGGACGCACAGGATTAATCCGACTTCCAAGCTTGATCTAGGACGATCTAGGCCAAACCAGACTTAGCTCCAGGTATGGAAGTCGATCACCCTTTCATTTTGAACCAGTTTGTAGTTGGTCACTTTGCCATCTGAGGTGGTTGACCGGCGTTGACCGCCGCGTTGACCGCCCACTGACCACCGCTTGTGGCAGCGCATTTGACCATATTTTGAATTTTTATTATCTAGGCTATGTTCTACGCATCCATACGAGCGTTTTGATATATTACAAGGTTAGGTTAGAAAAAGTTGATAAATAGTGGATTTACGTTTTTACGTTACTATTTAACGTTTTTACGTTTTATCTTAAGTTTACGATCTGCGAAGATCTGACCATCGGTTTTACTTCAAATTTAGATATGTTGATCGTATGACTGTCCCGATGACTTTGTGTGGTCATGGGCGAAGATCCGACCGTTGGATCTTCGTATAATTGTGAAATAGTGATTCGGAAGGCGATTCGTGAGAATCTAACCGTCGGATTTTCGTATAATTTTGTGAAGATGTTAGTAAGGACGATTCAAGAAGATCTGACCGTTGGATCTTCATTATAATTTTGGAGGATGATCCTAAGGGCGATCCGTGAGGATCTGACCGTTGGATCATCATTAAATTAAGATTCGACCGTCGGATCATCATATAATTAGAATCCGACCGTTGGATTTCAGTATATGTGTGGTTTATGAGTAATTTACTAAGTCAAGATAGTATCTGATTAGGTGATTGACGAATCGAGTTGGTGGACGATTCAGATGGATATGTGGCTTTTAGAAGACGCAGCTGGAATTGGAGGTGAGTAAACCTCACGTGGTTCATATTACGAACCCAATATATTTAATTGCTTTATTTTGCAATCATATGAACTATTGTTGGTGTATTAGACATTCCTGTGTGAATGTCTGTATATATATTATTACGTGAAATAATATGTATTGTTGGAGTTGTGTTGAGTTTATTGTTGAGAAACAATATATTGTGAGGGGTATTGAGTTTATTGTTGAGAAACAATATATTGTGAGGGGTATTGAGTTTATTGTTGTGAAACAATATATTGTGAGGGGTATTGAGTTTATTGTTGAGAAACAATATATTGTGAGGGGTATTGAGTTTATTGTTGTGAAACAATATATTGAGAGAGATGTTGAGTTTTATTGTTGAGGAACAATAAATTGTTGTGATCTGTGGAGATCAATAGGTCACGGGGTGACCATGGCATACTATCAGCGAACCACGCTCTCGCGCCGGGTAGGTGGAACTGAATAGTATTATATCGTGAACCACGCTCTCGCGCCGGGTAGGTGGAAACGATCAGTTAGAGCTCTAGTCTGTCTGCCAAATATTGAGTGACCTTATGGGGGAAATTGAGAGTAACTCATAAGTGTCTATATATATATATATGAGAGTGAGAAAGTAACGTGGGTTTGTGGTGGTCTTGTAATTTAATAAATCAACAGTTCTTTCTTGTTTACTCATACTAGCTGTCAAAAGCTTACCGGGTTTTGTGTTGTTGCAACTCCCGGTACACTATTCCAATTGTGTAGCGGGTAATCCTACAGGACAGGAGAACCAGGACGGTGATCGTGCGGTTAGAGCAATTGTTAGAGTTTTACAGCAATTGTACGTTGTGAGGTGTGTTATGCTCATTTGAGCTTTACAATATTGCTTGTGAGAGTGAATTGTAATAATGAACTCGAAGTTTCGAGATTTGGATTTTGTAATTGTAATTATTCATGTTTCGGATTTGAATTTATTATTCAAAATTCGGGGCGTGACACAGGATGTCAAGCAAGAACGAAGAGGTTTCAAAGCTTAAAAACAAGGTTTATGATTATATCTGATTATATGTAATAACTATCACCCTTGAGTACGTACTTAGTAAACTATCACCCTTGAGTACGTACTTAGTAACTGATGCAATGCTTGCGGCAGATTATTGAATGCCAAGAGGAAATGTTGCAGCTATTGCAGGAGAAACAGTGGTGGCCTGACAAATCTAAACTTATGGAACGGACAAAAGAAAGAGTTGTAGCTGATCAGAAGACATTCGGTCCAAACATCTGAATTTGAAAAGGAACTCAACGATCTGAACAATGCCTTGAAACGTGAGGAGAAGTCGACTTCCTTGTTTCAGATTCCTAGTTTCAATGTATGATATATGTTGATATATGAGAATTGTTTTTGTGTTCTACTTTAGTCACTCTATCAGCAATCTCTCACGCTAAATTTGCTTTAGGGATTCTTTAAACATATACATATATGTTTCGGTGTGTTTGAAATGAAAACCAGCATTTTTAAGGCTAACTTTGAAGCTTTGTTTGCAGCTAAAAGATATTTTTGACACGATGCAAGCTGAGCATGATGAATATAGGAAAGCCAAGGAAAAACAGCTGACAGAAGTAGAGTGTTCGTTAGATACTGTAGAGAAGAGATTGTCCGCTAGAAAATCGCGTAGAGATGGAGAAGAGACTAGAAAATCTTAATGTTTTCTGTGAGGCTGTGTATTCTACTCTCAAATCGAAGGAGTGTCTAGCTGCGTCTCTCTTGTCAAAGAATCTCAGGTGATATATTGTAGCAATATCATTTGTAAGGATTAAGTTCAAGTTCATGAGTCTGTAAAATCTGTCTTTACTCTCCTTCTCATTGCACGTGCATGCTTCTTGTTTTTTTCAAGAACGAGAAGTTGGTTCTTAAATGTGGCGTAGCTGACTTTCTTATTTTTATTGGTGAAGCTTGATCATCCTGGTGGACAGAATGGACAGAAAACGCGAAAAAGACGAGGTTCGAAGAAGTCTAGATAGGAACCTTTGCCAAACAATAGAAATTGCAATTAATGGAATTTTAAATTGATGGAGTTAAAAATTCCATCATTTATAAATTTCTACGGATTTCATAATTTTCTCATCCAAACGCACTTTTGTAGAAAATTGAAGTGAAGAATTCAGACAATCAATTCCTTCCTTTTTTTTTTCCACAGAGAAATTTTAATTTCCACGTTCAGAATGTAATACCCCGAAAAATCCAAATTAATTTCCGTGGATTTTTAGAAATGATTTCACAATAGTGGGAGCGAGTACGAGGCTCTGAGAAGTTGTGGAATTAGTTCGAACGATTAATTTTCGAAAACGTACGTTATTTAGGGGCACGCGAAAATCGACTTTTTATACGTATGGAATTTGGGAAAACTTCCTTCATGAAAGTTGTAGAGCTCGTCGACACGATCGCGTGCATATATGGAACGCAAAAATCGGAGTTCGTATGAATTAGTTATGATTTTTTGAAAAAGTTTCCAATTTAGTATAAAGCTTCCATTTTGGAAATTTCCAAAAATAAAAACAGATTTTTCCAAAATTGGAAAATCGGCTGCGATTTTAGTTCCCCGCCGGAAATCGCCTCCAAAACTTCGATCGACGATTTCTTCCTCCTCCGGCCACCGATCCTCACCAAACTTCTTCCATTGGCTTCGTATGGTCCTTGCGCACCTGTCTGTGGCAGCCTTTCACGGCGGCGCGGCCTGTAGCGGCGGCGGCAAGCCCGGTCCGATTTAAGCTCGATTTTGGTCAACGCCGGTTTTCTCCTAGCTCCGGCCACCAAAACTTCCGATCCTTGGCTCCATGAACTCCCCTCAACCTGCTGATCATCATACTAGGAGGATTGCACCTAGAGTGACCGGTTTCACGTTCGTCGGAGCTCGGTAAGTTTTCAATCCGAAACGAAAATCTTTCGATCGGTATATCTCGAGCTGTAGTGCATCGTTTTGATTGATTCTTTTTCCAGTGGGTTCCCCTTGATGTTATTAACAACTCTCTAGAAGGCATCGAGGCCTGAAATTGAAGCTTTGACGTCGAAATCGAGCCTTGCCGGATTCTGCAAAATTTTGGAATTTTTCCGACCACAGAAGCTTTCGATCGGTATATCTCGAGCTACAGACCATATTTTTCTGTGATTCTTGAACCAGTGAGTTCTTCTTGAGTTTCTTAACAACTCTTCAGAAGGAATCGAAGCCTTAAATTGACGTTTTTACGTCGAATTGGAGCTCGCCGTTTTCTGCAGTTTCTCGCCGGTTTCTGGAAAATTCCGGCCACCTTCATACTGTTCAAGGTAATTTTCGACCCCTTCCGGTCATTTTCAGACTTCGTGCTAGTTATGAAAGTTGTTAAGCATGATGAGAGGAAGAAGAGCAGCCCGGCCCCGACACCATTGGTGGTGGTTGGCGGCGGCTCTGCCACTAACTCCGGCGGCCCTTTCCGGCCACCTCCGGGGATCAAAAATATGGTTTCTGTACATTTTCAGATTCTATATTTCAATACGATCATTTCGATATATTATACGCAATTTTTGGATATCGTATGATTAAGTTATGAATTTTATGATCTGTGATCTGTGAAGATCGGACCGTCCGATGGACTTGTGGTTTTGTTATGTTGATCTTATGACTGTCCCAGTGGCTTTGTGTGGTCATGGGCGAAGATCCGACCGTTGGATCTTCGTATAATTGTGAAATAGTGATTCGGAAGGCGATTCGTGAGAATCTAACCGTCGGATTTTCGTATAATTTTGAGGAGATGTTTGTTAGAGTGATTCAAGAAGATCTGACCGTTGGATCTTCGTGATAATTTTGGAGGATGATCCTAAGGGCGATCCGTGAGGATCCGACCGTTGGATCATCATATAAATTCGATCTGGCCGTTGGATCATCATTAAATTAGAATCCGACCGTTGGATTTCCGTATATGTGTGGTTTATGAATGATTGCTAAGTTAAGATCGTATCTGACTAGGTGATTGACGGTTTGAGTTAGTGGACGATTGTGGATCGTATTTTGAGCGGAATTGAAGACGCAGCGGGATTATCGAGGTGAGTAAACCTCACGTGGTTCATATTACGAACCGAGTACTTTTAATTAATTTATTTTTTGTCGTCATTGTGTGAACTATAGTTGGTATTAATGGGCATTCCTGTGTGAATGTCTATCTATATATATATTATTTATGTGAAATAATATGTATTGTTGAAATTGTGAGATTTTATGTACTGTTATGGTTGTGTTGAGTTTATTGTTGAAAAGCAACAATATTGTGAGAGGTATTAAATTTATTGTTGAGAAACAATAAATTGTTGATTTGTTGAGATATATTGATCTGTGGAGATCAATAGGTTACGGGGGTGACCATGGCATCTATTAGTGAACCACGCCCTTGTACCGGGTAGGTGGAAACTAATAGCATTAAATCGTGAACCACGCCCTCGCGCCGGGTAGGTGGAAACGATCAGTTAGAGCTCTAGTCTGTCTGCCAAATGTTGAGTGACCTTATGAGGGTAACGGGGAGTGACTCATAAGTGTATAATATTATATATATATATATATTTATATATATATGAGAGTGAGAAAGTGAAGTGGTTTTGTGGTGATCATTGTAATTGTGATGGTTCTACATTTCTATACTTGAGTTAAAGGAAATGTATTTTATTAAATCAACAGTTCTTCTTGTTTACTCATACTGGCTGTAAAAAGCTTACCGGGTTTTGTGTTGTTGCAACTCCCGGTACACTATTCAAATTGTGTAGCGGGTAATCCTACAGGACAGGAGAACCAGGACGGTGATCGTGCGGTTAGAGCAATTGTTAGAGTTTTACAGC
Organism: Rosa rugosa; assembly: GCF_958449725.1. Taxonomy (NCBI): domain Eukaryota; kingdom Viridiplantae; phylum Streptophyta; class Magnoliopsida; order Rosales; family Rosaceae; genus Rosa; species Rosa rugosa. Next base: position 2,607,226 of record NC_084825.1, read on the forward strand.
AATTGTACGTTGTGAGGTGTGTTATGCTCATTTGAGCTTTACAATATTGCTTGTGAGAGTGAATTGTAATAATGAACTCGAAGTTTCGAGATTTGGATTTTGTAATTGTAATTATTCATGTTTCGGATTTGAATTTATTATTCAAAATTCGGGGCGTGACAGTTTGGTATCAGAGCGTAAGGTACATATTTGGTGATAATCAATACTTCCCGAGTGATGGCCCGTCTGCAGCGGATCCCCATCATATACTCTTCGGTATTGGTATAATCATTGGGTATGTCTTAGTATGGGGTCTAGACAGCGTGTATGTCCGTAGGACGGTAGAGTTGCCTTCTAAGTTCGTATTAGAATAAGTTTAGTTTCCGCGAGTTGTGATCTTCGAGGAATGGAAACCTCCGGATTTAACTCTGATGAGTCAGTGAGGATTGTTTATGGAAATGAGTTTCCGTTTGTATGTAGAAGTGTTTGGTTGAAGGCATGGTGTGAACCTATGCTTGTATCTGATGTGGATACGAGTATTAATTGATAGTAATTTTGCCTTCTTAAGTTGGACATACAGATGCATTTGAATAGATTCTAGACTCATGTGGAGTTGTGAGTAGTGTTGCGGTTAGGGAAGAAATTATTGTGGTTAATTCTTCCATGTGCTTGTAAGTTGTTGAGCAGAGTTTGAGGTGCGAGAACGGAGTTTGATCTCGTGTTTGAGTGATTGAGACGAACGACTATATATTTGAGTTCTCTCCGAGTACCTAAAATCTTAAGGGCTATTTGAAGTGGGACTAGTGGTAGTTTTAGTATTTCTAAATTTAAATCGAGATCCGAGGAACATGTTTTGTATACGTGGTTGATGTTGCGAGCATCATTTTGATTGATATTTTGCGTTTCACAAAGACAACTGGATTGGAAATTCTCCGTTTGGACACCTTGGTCTGTTGACCTGACTATGACTTGTGGACATAGTTTTATTTAAGTGAAGGAAATTGATTTTGTGAACTAGTTTTCTTAAGTTTTGGATCGTAGTATGGAGTTGGACTGAAGTGAATTTGAGGTTGTTTGTGTTTTAAGTTTAAGTAGGCGGGACACTTAAAGTTTTGAAATGGAGTTTGATCTTGGTCGGTAAATAATGGGGAGATTTAGAGTCAACTCTCTGTAAAGGTTATTAGATGAGGGTGTGTTTCTGTGATTTGTTGGATTTTAGGAGAAATGGTTAAGTGCAATTTTGGGTATTGATTGTAGTGACATTGTTGGGTATCCATAGTGGTTCAAGTGAATTACTATGCGATATGGAGTTTGATTCGGTTTCTAAATCGTAAATTCATAGGGTATGAATTGTGGTAAGTTTAATGGAGCAATTAATAGAGGAAATGGTTGAGATTTTATAAGAGTTGTAAGAGTAACTCTAAAGACGTGGGTTTTTCCTAGCTAACTCAGGATGTGTTTAGCTTTATACATCCCTAATCCTATCGATGAAATTGTTGTGTTTGGTTTGACTCAGAGGATACTAGCTAGACCTCGATGCGACTTAATTGATTGTTGGATTCTTTTTGAGTGATTGTTTTTATTGCATCATTATGAAAGATGTGTGCAGTAGAGTTGTTTATGGTTTTGAAAATAGTATTGGGTGACCAAGGTTCGATCCTTGGTGTTGTTGTTGGTTAAACAAAAAGAAAAGAAAACATGCACACCATCTTATTGATTTTACATTACAAAAAAAAAAAAAAAAAAAAAAAAAAAAAAAAAAAGGAAAACGAGGACCATGCTATACTAAGCCTAGTCAGCAGCTCCGGATGGATTGAGGCTGAGCTCAAGAGAAACGTTTGAGCCACTGTGGTAACCGCCTGAGCCACCAGAATAGTAACCAAAAGCGCTACCTTCCTCGGAAGTAGCCTTCAGGTTACCAAAGACGTCCTCGCCGTGCACGGGGAACAGAGGAAGAGTTTGAACCTCCTGGTGATCTCCTCCTCGTTGTTGCAGGGATGTTTGTCCTCCTGTTGTGCCAAAAGAGTTGTACTGGTATTAGTGTTGAAGTGTGAGGAAGAATATGAAACAAAATTTAAATCAAGAAATCCTTCATTACCAGTAGAATAGGTGGAACCAAAGTTGAGATCAATGGATCTACCATCATCAGTAGAACTAGTGGACCCAAAATTGATGTCAATGGATCCACCAGCTGGCCCAAAATTGATGTCGATGGATCCACCAGCACCAGTAGAACCAGTGGACCCAAAATTGAGATCAATGGATCCACCAGTACCAAGAGAACTAGTTTCCATGGGCACTGGAGCAGCCTGATTACACCTATTCATCTGCTTCTCTCGAGCCCTGACGTTCTGGAACCAAAAGTAAATGTTCTTACCCTCAACATGTCCATACTGGTTCAGCTGGAGGCAGATCTCGTGAATGTGCTCTGTAGTTGGGCACTTAAATCCCTTGACGTAGTAAAGATCCTTGAGGATTCTTATTTGTTCTGGAGTAGGAATCCACCTGGTACGGCTTCGCCAGAAATCCATGTTGGCACTACTTCCAGCTGCTTGGGTGTTTCCTCCCTCCTCTGTTGGTTGCTGTTGTTGTGGTTCCATTTGTTGCGGGGTTTGGAGCTCCATTAGTTGCAGAGTTCGTGGCTCTTGGGTCATGGAGTGAGAGGATGTGAAAATCGAGGAATACATGGTTTAGTGTTTGAGGGAGATTTTGTTAGAAGGATTGGAGTTGTTGAACTGGTGATTGGAGATCTGAGATTCTCAGAGGAAAGATGAGATCGAATCTTCAAATGGAAGAAAAGATCTGAGAAAGAAGGATTGAAGATTTGGAGGAAAAGATTGAAGATCTGAAAGTTCAGAGGAAAGATGGGATTGAATCAACTAGATGGGAGAGAAGATCAGAAGAGAAGGATCGAAATTGATGAAGAAAGGATTTGAGAAGAGAAAGGCTGAAGAGTTGAGAGAGAAAGACTTGAGCTCGGAAGAAAATTTCTTTTCTTTTGGAGTGAACAGTTTTTCTCCAGAATGCACCTATTTATAGAACAAGGTAAGCAGATCTCCACCGTTGGATGAACGATCTCAGAATTTGAATCCACGCGTTGGATTAAAGTCGCCCCGAAACCCGGAAAAGCTGTTGGCGCGTGTTGAGCGTGTAAGGGGACAGGCCGAACCTCGAGACGCTGTGGCAGACAGCTTTAGCCGAAAGTGATTTGCTTTCCGTAAATCACGGAAGAGACGTGTCGTGGCACGTGGAGTGTACCGACAGTTTGTTGTTATTCTATCGCTTATGATAGAATAAATAAAAGAAGTTGCATGGATAGTAACGAGAGCAGCTGGTGCTCTAGTGGTTGAAGAGCAAGGCTCTTGTACAAGAGGTCAGAGGTTCGAACCTTGCCTCTCGTTTATTTTTATTATGTTCGCTTATGACATAATAAGTATAACATTTGTACACATTATATTAAGCACAGCTTGTGCTCCAGTGGCTGGGGACAAAAGTTTTGTGCAGCAGGTTGAGGTTTCGAACCTTGCCTTCCCCGTTATTTTATTTATGTCGCTTATGACATAATAAATATAACACGTGGGCATATATTAATGAAGGCAGCTCTTGCTTCAGTGGTTGGGAGCAAAACCTTCGTGTTCGAGGTCGGGAGTTCGAACCTTACCTCGTACAAATATTTTTGGATCTCGTATATGCTTGATATACGGACGTATATACGGTATGTACGGTATACATACGTATATACGGTCTGTATGGTATGCATACGTATATACGGTATACCTACGGTATGTACAATTTCATACCGTAGCCGAGCTAAAAAGTTGTGGGCCAAATAGTAAGCCCAAATGTTAGGCCCGATTTGTAGGCCCAAATGGTAAGCCCAATTGTTCGGCCCGATTAGTAGGCCCAAATGTTAAACCCAAATTGGTTTGGGCCGGTTCGAAATGTGGATGGTCCGATTTCTTCAGGCCCAATTGGCCAGCCCTAGTGCTTAGCCAGGGATTGAGCAAGCCCAAGTCATCATCATTGGGTGACATAATTTATTGGCGTGCTTTTGGGGATGATTTGTTTTGAGTGATGCATCTCTATGGTTGTGTAGAATAGTGCATGCTTAAGTTTTACTATAGAGATTTATCGTGATGCTAATGGAGTAGCGAAACGCTTTGTGGGAGTGTTTACTGTGCTTGTATGCCAGTACAGAGTGATGATCTATGTGAAGATCTATGTGATGATTTTGTGTAATTGATGTGGAGTGATGTTGAGCAGTTGTGTTGTGCGTTTACGTTTGTGATGAAAGGATTTAGTGGCCATAGGAATGTATTTTTATACAAAGGATTGTGGCTTTGTAGATTACTACAGATTTGGAAAAGATGGAGATTTTATGATTAGGTCAACTTTAATTGAGAGGAATTGACTTACTCTTAAATTTCGGGACGAAATTTCTTTAAGGAGGGTAGATTGTAATACCCCGAAAAATCCAAATTAATTTCCGTGGATTTTTAGAAATGATTTCACAATAGTGGGAGCGAGTACGAGGCTCTGAGAAGTTGTGGAATTAGTTCGAACGATTAATTTTCGAAAACGTACGTTATTTAGGGGCACGCGAAAATCGACTTTTTATACGTATGGAATTTGGGAAAACTTCCTTCATGAAAGTTGTAGAGCTCGTCGACACGATCGCGTGCATATATGGAACGCAAAAATCGGAGTTCGTATGAATTAGTTATGATTTTTTGAAAAAGTTTCCAATTTAGTATAAAGCTTCCATTTTGGAAATTTCCAAAAATAAAAACAGATTTTTCCAAAATTGGAAAATCGGCTGCGATTTTAGTTCCCCGCCGGAAATCGCCTCCAAAACTTCGATCGACGATTTCTTCCTCCTCCGGCCACCGATCCTCACCAAACTTCTTCCATTGGCTTCGTATGGTCCTTGCGCACCTGTCTGTGGCAGCCTTTCACGGCGGCGCGGCCTGTAGCGGCGGCGGCAAGCCCGGTCCGATTTAAGCTCGATTTTGGTCAACGCCGGTTTTCTCCTAGCTCCGGCCACCAAAACTTCCGATCCTTGGCTCCATGAACTCCCCTCAACCTGCTGATCATCATACTAGGAGGATTGCACCTAGAGTGACCGGTTTCACGTTCGTCGGAGCTCGGTAAGTTTTCAATCCGAAACGAAAATCTTTCGATCGGTATATCTCGAGCTGTAGTGCATCGTTTTGATTGATTCTTTTTCCAGTGGGTTCCCCTTGATGTTATTAACAACTCTCTAGAAGGCATCGAGGCCTGAAATTGAAGCGTTGACGTCGAAATCGAGCGTTGCCGGATTCTGCAAAATTTTGGAATTTTTCCAACCACAGAAGCTTTCGATCGGTATATCTCGAGCTACAGACCATATTTTTCTGTGATTCTTGAACCAGTGAGTTCTTCTTGAGTTTCTTAACAACTCTTCAGAAGGAATCGAAGCCTTAAATTGACGTTTTTACGTCGAATTGGAGCTCGCCGTTTTCTGCAGTTTCTCGCCGGTTTCTGGAAAATTCCGGCCACCTTCATACTGTTCAAGGTAATTTTCGACCCCTTCCGGTCATTTTCAGACTTCGTGCTAGTTATGAAAGTTGTTAAGCATGATGAGAGGAAGAAGAGCAGCCCGGCCCCGACACCATTGGTGGTGGTTGGCGGCGGCTCTGCCACTAACTCCGGCGGCCCTTTCCGGCCACCTCCGGGGATCAAAAATATGGTTTCTGTACATTTTCAGATTCTATATTTCAATACGATCATTTCGATATATTATACGCAATTTTTGGATATCGTATGATTAAGTTATGAATTTTACGATTTCGATCGATTTCGATCGTTCGATTTGTGATCTGTGAAGATCGGACCGTCCGATGGACTTGTAGTTTTGTTATGTTGATCTTATGACTGTCCCAGTGGCTTTGTGTGGTCATGGGCGAAGATCCGACCATTGGATCTTCGTATAATTGTGAAATAGTGATTCGGAAGGCGATTCGTGAGAATCTAACCGTCGGATTTTCGTATAATTTTGAGGAGATGTTTGTTAGAGTGATTCAAGAAGATCTGACCGTTGGATCTTCGTGATAATTTTGGAGGATGATCCTAAGGGCGATCCGTGAGGATCCGACCGTTGGATCATCATATAAATTCGATCTGGCCGTTGGATCATCATTAAATTAGAATCCGACCGTTGGATTTCCGTATATGTGTGGTTTATGAATGATTGCTAAGTTAAGATCGTATCTGACTAGGTGATTGACGGTTTGAGTTAGTGGACGATTGTGGATCGTATTTTGAGCGGAATTGAAGACGCAGCGGGATTATCGAGGTGAGTAAACCTCACGTGGTTCATATTACGAACCGAGTACTTTTAATTAATTTATTTTTTGTCGTCATTGTGTGAACTATAGTTGGTATTAATGGGCATTCCTGTGTGAATGTCTATCTATATATATATTATTTATGTGAAATAATATGTATTGTTGAAATTGTGAGATTTTATGTACTGTTATGGTTGTGTTGAGTTTATTGTTGAAAAGCAACAATATTGTGAGAGGTATTAAATTTATTGTTGAGAAACAATAAATTGTTGATTTGTTGAGATATATTGATCTGTGGAGATCAATAGGTCACGGGGGTGACCATGGCATCTATTAGTGAACCACGCCCTTGTACCGGGTAGGTGGAAACTAATAGCATTAAATCGTGAACCACGCCCTCGCGCCGGGTAGGTGGAAACGATCAGTTAGAGCTCTAGTCTGTCTGCCAAATGTTGAGTGACCTTATGAGGGTAACGGGGAGTGACTCATAAGTGTATAATATTTATATATATATATATATTTATATATATATGAGAGTGAGAAAGTGAAGTGGTTTTGTGGTGATCATTGTAATTGTGATGGTTCTACATTTCTATACTTGAGTTAAAGGAAATGTATTTTATTAAATCAACAGTTCTTCTTGTTTACTCATACTGGCTGTAAAAAGCTTACCGGGTTTTGTGTTGTTGCAACTCCCGGTACACTATTCAAATTGTGTAGCGGGTAATCCTACAGGACAGGAGAACCAGGACGGTGATCGTGCGGTTAGAGCAATTGTTAGAGTTTTACAGCAATTGTACGTTGTGAGGTGTGTTATGCTCATTTGAGCTTTACAATATTGCTTGTGAGAGTGAATTGTAATAATGAACTCGAAGTTTCGAGATTTGGATTTTGTAATTGTAATTATTCATGTTTCGGATTTGAATTTATTATTCAAAATTCGGGGCGTGACACAGAATGCCAAACCAATTGATTCATGTTTAGGAATTATGAATTCCTTATTTTCATTTAAATTCCCTCTTTTTTTGCTTCATCCAAACACACCAGATCTCCTATTTTTCGTTTTAAATTTGCGGGTTTGGTGGGAATTTGGATCAAGTCCAGGCTAGGGTTTTGTTTTTGTTTTTTTTTTTTTTTTTTTATGCTTCAATTGATTTTTGTGGTCAAATAGGTAGGGGCAAGATGTCAAGCAAGAACGAAGAGGTTTCGAAGTTTATAAATAACAAGGCTTATGATTATATCAAATTATATGTAATAAGTATCAAGCTTCAGTACTTGGTAACTGATGCAATGCTTGCGGCAGATTATTCAATGTCAAGAGGAATTGTTGCAGCTATTGCACGAGAAACAGTGGTGGTCTGACAAATCTAAACTTATGGAACAAAAAAAAAAAAAAGCGTTGTAGCTGACTTGGGAAGACATTCTATCCAAAAATCTGAATTCAAAAAGGAACTCGACGATCTGAATAAGGCCTTGAAGCTTGCGGGGAAGTCTGAAACCAACGTAAGACTTATCCTTGGACGTACTCAAACTCAGGTTACTGGCATTGGCACTCTAGCTACCTCGCATGTCGTTGGTCTATGTGTCTCTCTACATGGCATTTCTTGTTCTACTTGCTTTTCGGGTTATATCATATTTCGATGTCACGGATGGTACCTTCATTGACGCACTTTATATTACTTCCGTTACGCTATTCACTGTGGGTTTTGGGGATATTGCTCCTAAGTGGAGCGGTACTCTACTTTTCTGTGATATGTTGGGTATGTTTGGATGTATCATACCGTCTATCTACAGCCATTTTGTGGGTCAGATGGCAGATTGGTTGTATCAGAGGTATCTTTCTGGTGTGCAGAGTCGCCGTAGGAGACGCTCCTATCTGATGCTTTCAGTTGCTGGCACGATTTTAGTGCTTATACTTTCAAGGATGGCAGCCATTTATTATTTTGAGAGGGAGCGACTTCGTAGACAGTTTCATACTCATACCTCTGCACGGATCATTCTTGACATATTTCACCTGACCGTTATGACCATGACTACGATTGGATATGGAGATTTCGCATTTGCTAGTGCACATGGGAGAGCATTGGCCGCATTATGGATTCCTTTTTAAGACTTATCCTTGTTGCAGACTGTAGCACGGTCTATTCCTAGTTTCAATGTATGATATGTTGATATATGAAAATTGTTTGTGTTCTACTTTAGTCACTCTAGCAGCAATCTCTCATGCTAATTAGCTTCAGAGATTCTTTAAACATATACATATACGTTTCAGTGTGTTTGAAATGAAAACCAGCATTTTTAAGCCTAAACTTTGAAGCTTGTGGCTTGATTTTTGTTTGCAACTAAAAGAGATGTTTGACAGGATGCAAGTTGAGCATGATGAATATAAAAAATCTACGGTACATAATACAGCTGATAGAATTATAGCGTTTGATTGATAAGCTATGGAAAAGATTATTAGATAAGTTGATGCCCTCTGTTTTCAAAGGAGATGCTGATGCGTGCTCGGGGCGAGCTCCTATGTGAGCGGACCAAAAATTGCCTCGCCGTTCAAAACTAGAGCGTGCTATTGCAAAACATACGGAAAAGTCTTTGGGAGGCCGTTTTTGCCGAAGGCGAGCTTTGATGCGGCTGGAGGAGTAAAGAAAAAGATGAAGTAACTTGTTTTTTTTTTCCTCGTTCTTTCTTTTCATCAAAACGATATCGTTTTAGGTAGGACTCATCATGGGCCAAGCCAGGGCCAGCTCTACCCTAAATTCTAGGAGGGTCGAGCTGGGCCTAGTCAAAGTCAACGAAATTTAGGGCATGGTCGAGGATTCAATATGTAAGCTCTTACACGCCCTTAAGTCCGATCCAGTATGGGTCAAAAGGAGCGGACCGGGCCGGCCTTCCGAATAGGGTTGACAAGGGTCGAAAGGGCCTTACTTTATTTAAAAAATAAAAAATAAATATTTTCTTTTGGCAAAATGTGGCTTAATAATTTTATATACCATATTTTTTATGCTTCACCAGTAAAAAGAAAAAAGCACATCAGAAGTCAGCTATGCCACCTTCAAAAACCAGCTACTCAGTTCTTGAAAAAAAAAATTAACAAACACAAGTACAGTGAGAAAGAGAGAAACAACAGATACTCAAGAATGTCCACAATACACTAATATAGTGTAATTGTGCACAAGATATTGATTTCAAAACACAAAATATATCACCTCAGCATCTTTGTTGGTAGAGTGACAAACGGTTGTAGAATAAAATGCACATATTTTCTTAACATTTCACAATCATCATTGTCAGTCTTGAGTGTGTCAACATATGCATCATAGTGGAGTAGGGGCGCAGGTTTTACATCATCAGTGATTTTTGAATTTTTCACACAAGTCTTAAGAAAAGCAAATAAATTGTCCTGTTTCTCCAATATCTCTGAATGTAGCTTGTCCACCTTATCTGTCTCTGCTTGTAAGCACATTTTTTTCTTTCGTAATTCAGCAATCAATCTATCAAACTTCTCCATGGCGGGTGTTCATTTTCCCATATAATTCACATCAGGACGAGCAAGAAACTCATCGATTGCCTTATTTAACTGCCAAAAAAAGCATCATACCAGAAGCTCAAAACTTGAGACGTTGAACCATATTTAGTACCAAAAATTGCAAGTGGGAGTGACTAAACTAGCATGACAGTCATATATACATTTACCAGCCTCCATTTGAACTTAAGGCCAAATGGGTGACAAAAATCTTACCTGATGCACACAGCACACTCTTCTTCTTGGTCTCCAAGGCCTCCTTGAGTGTCTTTATCTTTTCTTTTTCTTTTGGCAGAAATATCACTTTGATCATCAAACTATGTTTCGTTCGATACTTTGCTCATCCAACTCTTAAAAACTACACTTTGGTCACTCAACTATATCACCGTATATCACTTTAGTCTCTTCGTTTGTTTTCTCTGTTTTCTCCGTTAACTCTAAGGGTATTTTGGAGAGTCCTACCAGCCATTTTAATAACTTAAACATAAAACTTCATCCACTTTTGCCAATTCATCCACTTTTGAGTAAAACAACATACCACTTTTAAGTGAAAAAAAGCCTTGATCAAAATCAGAAACCAATAAAATTTCAGTGAAAGAGTACAAGAACTCGCAAACTTAGTTATGTATGTTGATTACTCGTTTGCTGTGGAACATTATGACCCTTTGGAACAGCAAGTACTTTATTATCAAGAGGAATATCAACCATGGATACTCGGACCAAACAAAACTACCAGTCATTCATGCCTTCCCATTTCTCAAACAGGGCAACAAGACCAAACAACTGACAAAAAATTGAGCTATGCAGATAAACAACAAGATAAATCATCAAACTTTATCCAAACAAATAGAGTCTGTGCAGATTATAATCCAAAGATATCAACTTTAACAGAAGAACAAACTGAAACAATAAACAAAATTTAATTTGAGAACAAATTTTTGGTGGTGAATTATGAAATGAGAACATGTTGAGCTGGAAAAAAGAACAATCTTTCATCAAAATCGAATTGATTTATGTACGGAGATATAGTTGAGTGACCAAAGTGTAGTTTTTAAAAGTTGGATGACCAAAGTGTCGAACGAAACATAGTTCAATGACCAAAGTGATATTTCTTCATTTTCTTTTTTTTATTGAGGAAATGAATCCCATATGATCTGAAGTCTTATGATTTGGAGTCTTCATTATTGGGATCTTCTGTATCATCACAAGTTAATTAAGAGATTTGTATTACTATAGTTAGTCCTATAATTATGGATAGAATTAGCATGCTTGTTGTATAAAATGTTGTAAATCATTCTGAATGAATTGAAGTTATTACATATTATTCACACTATCAAATCTCTTTATGGTATCAGAGCAATCGCTCTTGAGAACCTAGAAATCTACACACACACACACACAAAAAAAAAAAAAAATACCTCATGGTTGGTGACGAAGAACAACAGGTCATTAAACACAAGAAAGACCAGAACTCTTCCAAGACCTCAGAACCATGGGAGAATTCCAATGATGGGCACCTGCTACTAGAGAAGTTGAATTCGATGAAACAGCTTTCAGCCAATCTTGTTGGTAACATTCCTAACTATGAGGAGCTCTCGGGTAAAGCATTTGCCCTCTCACAAGATAATAAAGATGTAACATGGATCCTAGACAGTGGGGCTAGTGACCACATAGTTTGTAATTCGGCTTTCCTCACATCTTTTCAACCTGTGCACAATCGTACAGTGAAGTTGTCCGATGGTACCACATTACATGTTTCTCACATTGGGACAGTGTCATTTTTTCACACTTTGTCCTTCACAATGTTCTATGTGTCCCATTGTTTTACCTAAATCTCATCTCCATCAGCAAACTTGCATTTGATTCCTTTTATATCACCATATTTCTTAAACAAGTTTGTTTCATACAGGACCTTCAATCGGGGAGGATGGTTGGGACCGGAACTGAAAGTGAGGGACTCGATCTACTGTCTCAATCTGCCAAAGAAAGGAACGTGCAATGTGGTGACCACTAAAACACATGACCTATGGCATCAAAGGCTCGGACATCCATCTAGCAAAGTGTCTTCATTTTTTCCCTTTTTGCAAAATAAATCTTGCAATGCAAGTCCTTGTTCCATTTGCCCTTTAGCTAAACAAACTAGAAGACCTTTTCCATTGAGTGTTTCTTCTAGTAATTCTTGTTTTGATTTGATTCATGTGGACATATGGGGTGGCTACCACGTCCCATCTCTTTCTGGGGCACAATATTTCTTAACCATAGTTGATGATCACTCTAGAAGCACTTGGGTTTATCTCATGCATCACAAGTCAGAAACACGAGCCCTACTCATTCACTTTGTCAACTTAGTTGAGAATCAATTTGGCAAAAGAGTAAAAATTGTTAGGAGTGACAATGGTCCAGAATTTAAATGCACACAATTTTACTCTTCAAAGGGTATTTTACATCAGACCAGTTGCATCAACACGCCCCAACAGAATGGCGTCGCTGAGCGCAAACACAGGCACTTGTTGAACGTTGCTCGTGCACTTCTCTTTCAATCAAACTTGCCTAAACCATTTTGGGGGGATGTCATACTCACCGCTACCTATCTAATAAATAGGACACCGACACCACTTTTGCAAGGTAAAACACCTTTTGAAACGTTATTTCACAAATCACCAAACTACTCTCATTTGCGTGTTTTTGGTTGTCGTTGCTTTGTGTCTACTCATCCACTCCGGCCCAGCAAGTTTGATCCACGCTCTACTGAGTGTATCTTCCTTGGTTACCCTCATGGTCAAAAGGGATATAAAGTCTATAGCCTGAAAGATAAGAAAATGTTAGTCTCACGAGATGTCATCTTCTTTGAAACTGAGTTTCCTTATCAATCCAAACTCTCCACATCTTCGCCTTCTGTCAGTTCTCCAACACCTCCTCAACTCTTTCCTTCTTTATCTACCTCACCTCACATTGATGACGATCAAATCTTCTCAAATCACTCGGAATCAAATCTTGATTCTAATCCCACAACTTCCGCTGATATTAATCCCATAAATCACTCGGAATCAAATCTTGATTCTAATCCCACAACTTCCGCTGATATCAATCCCACAAATCACTCGGATTCAAATATCCCACCATCTCATTTTCCAAATACGTCACCACCAGACTTATCTGTATCCCAAGGTGCAATACCTCATTCTTCATTGCCACAACCACGAAGATCATCACGGCCAACTAGAACTCCAACCACATTGCAAGGCTTTCATATTGAGTCAGCCCTTCCTTCACGTACTGCACCATCATCTTCCACGAGCGAGGTTACTCATCCAGGTACCCCTCATTCTATTGCTCATGTTTTATCCTATGATAGACTCTCTCCTACACATAAAGCTTTCACTGTTAACATTACACTCGAAAAGGAACCTAGATCTTTCTCTCAGGCTGTCCTTGAACCACGATGGAGAGAAGCTATGGACAAAGAGATTCAAGCTCTTCAAGAAAACAAGACATGGAGTTTGGTGTCTCTCCCCCCTGACAAGAATCCAATCGGTTGCAAGTGGGTTTACAAGATCAAACACAACCCAGATGGCACAGTAGAGAGGTATAAAGCTCGTTTGGTTGCAAAAGGTTATAGTCAAGTTGCAGGGATTGATTACCGCGAGACTTTTGCTCCGGTGGCCAAACTAACAACAGTTCGAGTGTTACTCAGCCTTGCAGCTCTTCAAGGTTGGCATCTTCATCAACTAGATGTCAACAATGCTTTCCTTAACGGTGACCTCTATGAAGATGTGTACATGAAGTTGCCTCCTGGTTTCGGACGAAAGGGGGAGAATAGAGTTTGCAAGTTACACAAATCATTGTATGGCCTCAAGCAAGCGTCGAGGCAGTGGTTTTTGAAACTTTCTGGTGCTATCAAGACTGCCGGATTCAATCAGTCTTGGTCTGATTACTCACTCTTCGTCCGACACACTCAAGGTAGATTCACAGCCTTGCTAGTCTATGTTGACGATGTTATACTGGCAGGAAACAACTTACAAGACATCATGGAGACAAAGCACTTCCTTGCAAGTCATTTCAAGCTCAAAGATATGGGTCAGTTAAGGTACTTCCTTGGAATAGAGGTGGCAAGGTCCAAGCAAGGCATTGTTTTATGCCAACGAAAGTATGCATTAGAGGTCCTTGAAGATGCAGGCTTCCTAGGCGCTAAACCATCTCGATTTCCAATTGATCAGAACTTGGTGCTAACGCAAGGTGAAGGAGTCGTTTTAAAGGATGCCTCTCAGTATCGCAGATTAGTTGGAAGGCTCATATACCTCACAATCACGAGACCAGACCTCGTGTATGCTGTACATATCCTAAGTCAATTTATGGATAACCCTAGACAACCTCATCTAGATGCAGCTCACAAGGTGTTGAGATATGTTAAGCAGACACCAGGAGAAGGGATACTTTTGCCTTCCACTGGACAATTAGAGATCAAGGCGTATTGTGATGCAGACTGGGCACGTTGCAAGGACACAAGAAGATCAACTACTGGCTACTGTATTTTCTTAGGCAACGCACCCATCTCATGGAAAACAAAGAAGCAAGGAACAGTGTCTCGTTCTAGTGCAGAAGCGGAGTACAGATCTATGGCAACAACATGTTGTGAGATTACGTGGCTTCGAAGTTTATTAAGAGATTTGAATGTTAAACATGCACATGCAGTTAAATTGTTCTGTGATAATCAGGCTGCCATTCATATAACATCAAATCCCATCTTCCACGAACGCACAAAGCATATTGAGATAGATTGCCATGTTGTGCGGGAAAAAGTACAGAGGGGGCTAGTCAAAACCATGCATATTCGAACAAAGGAACAACCAGCTGACTTGTTCACCAAGCCGCTGGGTTCGAAGCAATTTTCAGCACTATTGAGCAAGTTGGGTGTAATTAACATACACTCCAACTTGAGGGGGAGTATTGAGGAAATGAATCCCATATGATCTGAAGTCTTATGATTTGGAGTCTTCATTATTGGGATCTTCTGTATCATCACAAGTTAATTAAGAGATTTGTATTACTATAGTTAGTCCTATAATTATGGATAGAATTAGCATGCTTGTTGTATAAAATGTTGTAAATCATTCTGAATGAATTAAAGTTATTACATATTATTCACACTATCAAATCTCTTTATTTTTCAAATTCAGATGTTGCACTCGAAGTCGCTTCTATTTCAAGTTTTCAACCCTGAGCTTTTCTTCTACCTTTTCTATTCCCCGCTTGACAAAGTTTCTCCTTGATCCTCCATCTCTCTCTCTTTCAAGAGCCGCTCCCTTTCGAGTCGGCATTGAGAAATGAGAAAGCTGACAATTAAGCACCAGTTAGAATGCAATGCAGGATATCTAGTAATATATAGAAAATACCATTAGTAATAATGCAAACCTCCTCTTTGAGCTTCAAAACGTCTTCGTCCATATTGCCCGCCTCACTTGACTCCATCCTCCGACTATTTTCAAAACCCTAACTAAAACTTCAAAAGAAAAATACTTAATTGATGCAACAAAACGAAACCCTAGCCTGGACTATCAAATATTATTCCCAACTGTGACGAAAATTAGGAGATCGTACGTATTGATAGCCTCGGTCACTCAATCTGATTTATGTCTCTATACAGAAACCCTTGGTGACGCAGACGGATTGATAACTAGGTTTACCAGCAATAAACCTAAGCAAAAGGGTTCTGGAGTCCACCAGAGATAAAAAGAGAATAACCTCAATTTTATTGATAATAAGATAAAAGATGCGTTTTGTAGCCTTAAGGCGGCTTATTTATAAGAAAATAAACCCTAGGGCGACTAACAATGAAACCCTAAAGCCCATGGGTAAAAACGAAAACAACCCGAAAATAACTAGGAAAACCAAAACACCGGAAAATAGAAAAATGCAGTTTTGAGGCCCTAAACGACCCCGAAAGCCCGAAAAAGGCCACAGGTCGTAGCATAGCAACGAGTTTGATTTCTGGCGCTATTCCCTTTCCGGAAAGGTAAGGTGCGTCCCAAACGGACTCCGTGGAGCTGTCTCGCGTCTACTAGTCACTTTTCGTTTTCCTCCTTTAGCACGATCCAACTGTTCTTCAAATTGGGCTGCCATCTGTTCTGCATCACCTGGCCCGGACGTGAATTGGTGATTAAATCATTAAAGTCAAGACCAATCCAGTGCTTCTTCTTGTCGGCCTCTTATCTGCTCTCTGTTGGTTGCCATGAGAACTCCCTCCTCATCGTAACCATTCCAGGAGCAGAAGGTGAAAAGGCTTTGGGGGAAACAAAATGGTGGTTGCCAGTTCTAATCCTCACCACAGGGAAATAAGTATCAGGAAGAGGATTGCGAGCATATTCAACAAACGAGAAGATGATTTTCCTTCTTTTGAGAGAATACAATGATTACTTGGAGGAAGTAGAGGATATGACGTTTAACTTGATCGAAGGAATAGATGTCCCTGCTATTGAAGCCAAAATTGCACAGTACCAGGAAGAAAATGCTGAACAAATAATGATTAATAGAGCCCGCAAGGATGAAGAACTAGCTGCAGCTCTAGCAGCAAGCAAGGGTCATCCTGTACAAAATGATACTGATGTGGCACTGAACCAAGGCTTTCAAGCAGGATTTGGTACTGGTATGCAGGGGCAATATGCACCTACAATTTCTGGACAACCACGACCAGTGGGCATGGGAGGCCCGCAACGTACCACTGCCACTCGGAGGGGTGCATGATATGCATGGATATGATGATGAAGAAATGATGCAGCTGCGAGCAGAGAGAGGTCCGAGGGCAGGAGGGTGGAGTCCAATGATAAGCAGGAAGAGGGCACTTGAAGAAGCCTTCAGTAGCATTTGGATTTCATAGGACCATAGTTTCTTAATGTCTCTAATGTATTATGTATATGGCCGAGCTATTTACTTATTCATGAGGAAGAATTTGTTTGTCAGATTTTTGACATGCAGCGAGGTTTAAAGTTACAACTCCTAAAGTTATGACGATCAAGTATTGTAAAATTGTCCTATTTATGTACAAAGAACCATTGACATCAAATGAGAGCTACAACAAGGAAAGGAAGAAGTGTTTTTAGTAAAAAAAAAAAAAATCATTAAAGTCAAGACAGTTAAAATTAACTAAATCCAAACCGAACAGATCGAACCGAATCCAGCCGTCTCCCGCCATTGCTCTTTTTCTTGGTGTCATGATTCGCCTTCACATTTTGCTCCTCAGCTGCTCCGCTGGGTGGTGATAGGTAAGCAGCTGGAGAGTTGCAGATGTTAGAAATGAGGCTGTCGTGGTTGTTGAGGCCATTGGCTATAGAAGTTTTTGATCCACCAGAAAAGGTTTAAGGCTTTGTATTATACGGAAGACCAATCCAGATGAAAAATCAAGTGACAAGTGAAAATTCAACGGGCTCAAATCAAATCCCATTTTTACCTATAACAAAAACATCCCATAAGCATTACAGAGTATCGCAGAGGTTCTTCTTGGTATAGATGTAGTGGGCAAATTGCTAGTCACCGTCTGAAATGTTTTCAAGATGGACAAAAACTGCCTTACAAAACTGTAACTATGGCTATGCACCAACACAATTGAGTATATTGTTACATCGGATCAATAGGTTACATTCCAAAAGTATAAAGAATATGCTTCAACCTGACACTACAGATTGCCACTAAATTACAGATTAAGATTTGATAGACTAAGCATATTGTAGCTCTTGTTCCCTTGATTCGTATGGTGGAGGCAACAAAGTATGTATGTTTGCAAAAGGATCATTACTACCAGATGGTGGCGCTCCAACAGGTGCATCCAAGACAAAGTCTGGAATTGCTACAAGTGTTTCCTCAAAAAATGATTTCATAGTCTGCAGGGTTTGACAGCAGTTAGAAATAGGTGTCCTTGGAAGATCAGAGAATAAGACAAGTACTCAAAAAATAATTTCCTCAACTATACATCATTTTTAGTTTGGAGATGGATAATAATAACAATTATACCGTGCAATGCATGAAAGCAGCATCAGCTTTGCGTTTCCAAAGACTGTTCCCAGGCTGAGCATAGAAAAGGCTAAGCAAAGGCTGCACCAAAACCAAAAAAGGTTATGTAATCGCATGTGAGAGAAAATTTGGGTCTTAAAAAAGACTAGCTTAAGATCATATATTCTAAGGCTTGTCGCACAGTGCCCAAACAGCATGCAATTTTCGCGGTTGAACAAATCCACAACCACAACCCCAGTGGTAGACCCTAAAGTAACAACTAGCATTCAACCAGGCAATTAGATTGAGTCATGGTAGTTCCATAATACCAATAGTGATAAATTGCCCATATAGTGGCTAACACTGTAGCCAAAAACCATACTTGTATAATAGCAACATCTGAAATAAAACATATAATGCCCTTCCCTCATAAGAACCAAAGCAATGCAGCCCTCAGAGATGAGGGTGATATCATAATATTGTGATGTGAGACACACGACAGGACCAAAGAAACCCACGTAACTGAATCCAAATGAAAATATGAGGATGACAGTTCATCGCACATATGTCAAAATAAATGGGAAAGCAGAATTGAACTAAAAAACTAGCTAGTACTAACCTTACCCATGTGATTGAATCCAAATGAAAATTTGAGGATGACAGTTCATAGTACATACGTAAAAATAAAGGGAAAAGAAGAATTGAACTAAACAACTAGGTAGTACTAACCTTGGCCACATCTCGAACATTGGGCTTTTGTCCATATTTTCCCAAAACAGTCTCTCCATAAGCTTCAAACTCCTTGAGTAACTAAACGTGGAAAAAAAAAATAGTGAGCTGTAGGACAAAATTTTAATAAAAATTGAACAGCCAACCATCTTGCAGCAGAGTTTGCAACTGAACCTGACGCCGTGTTATACCGCTGCTTGGTGCACCATAAACAGCAGTATCAACATGTCCCAAAGTATTCCATGAGCTGTTGAAAATGTACAACAATTGTGAGTCCAATTTTCGTTTTGCACTGGACTACAATTAAATATAATTTCGAAACTCATTAAGTTTTGGGGAAATTCAATATGATGTGATTATTATAGCCTAGTTGTTAGTCTTCATTAAAGTCTAACTTTAGTTTTTCAGTATTTTTGCAATTGACCCAGAAGAAACGCATTGGGTTCAAGGGTTGTGGACAGACTTACATGTGAGGCAAGAAATTATGAGCTTGACAAGTTTGGAAAAAAAAAAAAAAAATAGTATAAGTTTTGTCATTTGGATAGGATCTTAGAGCAGGAGAGCTCAAGAAAAGATGTTTCATTCTCCCCAAATGCAGACTCTGCATTCTCATATTTCGTGGCAATCAGCAAACAACGTTTCAGACTTTCAAGTTATACAGTAAACATAATGTACTTATTCCCGTGTTTTGCATGCACGAAGTTCATTAGGTTGTAATATGTCGTTGATGGATAGAGAACAGGAACACTTTTTGAAATATCAACTAAGCACAAAATTACATAGACCCAAACATAAAAATGATCAAAAACAGATCATAATACCAGAGAATAAATCCAAGACTTCAATCAAACATGACCAACATTAACAAATAATAAAGTGTACTGAAAAAACAAAACGATCCAAATCATGAATATCACCTACTTATTAAATGCAGCCCGTCCAACCATTACACCATGAGCTCCTGCTTTCCTAGCTGCCTTGACCTAAAATTTGAAAACAAAGGAAAGGGCATGAGAAAAGGGTGAATGGAATCCATATTACGATTCCTTTCACTAAAAGAAAAACATTAACAAAATCAAGTTGCATATAAAATCACTACCAATATATACTCCGTAATAATGATAACATGTACAATGACGGTAAGCATCATAATAGTAACTTTAGAAAATGGTGTAATATATCATGACAAGTAGAGAAAACGGTACAGAAAATGCAAGTTTTGAATAACCTTTCTCAACAATAAGGAAATGTAAGCACAGAGACAACAGTCCAAGTTCCAACTGATGCTATTTACTACTGAAATCATGGGAAATCCTTATATAAAAGAACAATATATAAAAATAAAAAAAGGTAAATTTGATATCGTTTACCTCATCAATAGTGTTTATTCCACCATTTATGGTAAATCTTAAGTCCGGAAAGTCACGCAAGAGGCCATAAAAGTACTCGTATCTGCAAATAATGTAAATGCAAAGGGTGACCTACAGATGTTTATGTATCTAAGCATTCTTAAGATAGCTGTAGTTTCTTTTGGTCAGGTTAGGACAGCTGTATTAAGTTCAGCATACCAGGAACATAATAATAATAACCACATATCAGTTAATTGGCATGTAAGTTCACAATAAATGAATGTATACAACACATACTTAAGAGGTGGAATACTTCGATTTTCAGCTGGGCTGATTCCATTCAGCATGGCCTTCCGAGAATGTATAATGAAGTGCCTAGTTGGTGATTGAGAAGAAACTTTATAAATAAAATCACCTGAAAAGGAGACGAGGGTGGGACAACAGAGTGAGGATGCAACTCCAGCAACAAAAGTAAACATAGTTAAGTGCTTTTACATTCAGAAAAGCAACAATGGTTCAAATGCTGGTTGCACAAAGGTTTTGTCCTCACAGCTGGAGGCACCTTTTGGAAACAATACGGAGTGAGATTTACACGGTTATAAGTGCTCAGGCTTAACCAATAGATAAATTAGCTATGTTTATTGACAATACGCACATACATAACAATTAAGGGTGCAAAGACTGTGGGCAAGAAAACATTGCAATCTGTTGGTGATGTGTAATTAATAAAGTTTATTTGATCTTTTAAAGAAAAGAAAAAAATTGCAATCTGTTGCCCTGTTAACTTTCACTACAAAGCTACAACTTCTTTACTCTATGTTAGTAAGAGCTCACATATATCTAATGAACACTGTTTCCCATAAGGAGAGGCTTCTGATTTGGTTGATTTTTAGTCAAGATGATCCTTGCATGGAATCTCACATGTGGACCACTCCAATCAAGGGGGATCTTACTTTAGAAGTTGCTCCATTATATATATATATATATATATATATATATATATATATATATATATATATATATATATATATATATATATATAATATTTTTTATTTTTCCACATACTATTTATAGGAATAAAGAGAGAAAGTCATGATTAATTAGGCTATATTGTTGGGACTTGACAATATAAACAATATTCAGCGAAAAAGAACCTTACAGAGCTCATTATATGAATCGTGATCATCAACACCAATTCGACACTTGACACTGACAGGGACATCAGTGTTCGCAGCAATCACTGACATAGCCTCAGCAACAAACTTTCCTTGTAAAGAACAAACGTCTTTATCAGAGCACACTACAAAGAAAACACTAGGGTGTTTTTTTTAATTTTTTTTTATTGCAATTAACAATGTAATAAGCAAATTTATCAAACCTTTGGATCCAGCATAAGACGAGCACCAAAGCACCCATGTCCAGCTACTCTTGGACTGGGACATCCACAACTGATTAAACATTGATAGTTAGTGAAGTCATATTTGTAAGAAATAAAAGAAATGATAGTGAACAAAAAGATAGAATATAGCAAGAGTGCTCACTTAAAATTGATCTCATCATATTTGTAAATATTAGCAAGTTGAGTAGCTTTTGCCAGGTTTTCCAAATTACTGCCACCAATTTGTAGAACAATAGGATGCTGTTCCGGAGGAAAGTACAAGAATCTGTCCTGAGCAAAAAAAAAAAAAAAAGACCATGGCATCAGTTGTCTCTGTCCCAAACAATCAGATATAACTTACCGGCAAAGTTCAAATAAATCCGGAACAGAACATTAATCTGCATTCTAGTCTGTAACCTTCAGAAAATAATGCATTTACTAAAATGAAGATGAAAATACAAGAAGAAAACGATGAAAAAAAGAAGAAGAAGAGAGCCTCCTTCTGTGATATCCCTATATAAACAATGAGAGACAAAAGCACTAAACTCGAAAAGGAAATAAGAAAACCGAACTATGCAAGATTCAATCAAAACAGCAGATAGTATACAGGTGATACATATTACATATCCTAATTAGCAGCACAATGACATCTAGAAAGAAAAAAGTTGATTTACAATGCTCTTTCACCAACCATGCAAGTAACTGAACGCAAATCCTTAAGAAAGGATAATTCTTAGGCTCAATGCCCTCGTAATTACGTACTTTTACTTCAAATATTCGCGATCTAACCGTTCATGTCTAATAACATAATGTACAGATCACCTCTGAAAAATATCAATCAAATTGCACACTTCTGGTCACTTATTTACATGAAGTAAATAGACAGTCCATCATAATAAGTAGTAATTGTTACCAGAACCGTTCATTGGTTTGATACAATTGGATGGTTGAACAATCTCCGATTTGATGATTTTTTGCAGAGGTGATCTTTAAAGGGTATCGTCAAGTCTGAAGGGTTGGACTACAAAATTATAGGAGGTGAATGAGCCATTCACCCATGAATTACCCAGAAAGCAAATACCCACAGAGAACATCTTGACAATTTACAAGTTTTATTTTATTTTACTCAACTCCAATTTGGGATATGTGCTTACAGTTTTTATTTATTTATTATTATTATTATTTTTTTAGACTTTATTAGAAAAGAGAAAAGAACATTAAAGAACAAGAAGTCTTCAGAGCCTGAAATTTTAAAAACAAATAGAATCACAAAAACTTCAGAACTAGAACTACACTAATCAGGTCACTGCAGCTCTAGTAATAGGACTGCAAGGGAGTAATTTCTAAACTTTAAGGGGACTGAACCTAAAGAGCAGACCAGAAGCAAACACGATCCCAAAGCTCTTCCAAACACAAACCGAGGAAATATTTCAAAAATTCTTCTATTTCGCTGTTGCCAATGACCCAAAAAACAGCCAACATTCTGCAACACCACAGTACTTTAGCCTTCTTACCCCTGCTCAAGCACTTACAACAAATACTTAAACATCTCGTAGCACCGTTTTGGCAAGACCCAACTTGCACCAAAATTGCTGAAAAACCTCAACCAAACTTGAATTCAAAATGGACAATGAAGGAAACCATGTTCAGCACTCTCTTCCGAAGCCTTAAGCCTTAAAAATAATTCACCAATGAGGGCTAAGATGATGGGAAACCAGGGCGTCCTGCCGAACCCTACAATCCTTAGGAGACAAGAAACTCTAGCAAATAGCTAGGTAGGTAACCAGAGGTGGCTCGATCCCCAGACCACATGGGAATAAAACATGGGCCTGACCATGCAACAGCTAAAATCTTAGAAAAGGTTGGGTGTTTCTTTTCAGTTCTTAATCAAATAGAACTCATGGCAAAACAGCCTATATATCGTGGTGTAGTAGGAGCACTGAGACATGCCGGAAGGAGATCATTCTATTGAGTCTCTTACCACATTTCCAAACTACCTCTTATGTATTATTATTATCTACGACCGGATGCTAGCCGGGCCTCCTGTGAAGTTAACCTCTAGACTTTTTCTTTGTATTTCTTTCAGAATAGAAGTGGCACAAATGTATACAATAAACTGTTTTCATTTGAGGCTCGACAATGAAATCCTGGTCGAAACACAAGCCTAGCATAGATGCATAAACAAATCTATTCGAAAAAAATGAAGTTGAACAGAGAAAAGCAGAGATTGAAAGAAGTGGAAAGAGAGCATTGTTGTACCAGATTGTCCTTCTGATAGACAATGGTTTCGGCAGCGAGCATCTCAGTGTAGAGCCAGGCATGCTTGGATATGAGGCGGGCCATAGTCCTGTAGTGAACATCAGTCCATTCCATCATGGGAGCCACACTGCAAACCAAAACAACGCATCCTCAAACAAAGTTTCCACAATACAAAGGGATTAGTTTCGAAAATACACAGAGAGTTGAATTGAAAATTGAACCTGAACCAAGGAGGAAGGTAGCGGGCGTGGGCGTAGTTGCGGGCGGAAACCATGACGGGTCGTGGTCGGTGGGCGGCGGTTGAGGAAGAAGAAGAGGGCTGAAATATATTGAATGAGAATCTGGGACGGGTTTGAAGGAGAAAAGGAGTAACGGAGGCTGGTGACGACGAATATGAACAAGTTGCAAGCTTCATTCTTTTTTTGTTTTTTTTTTTTTTTTTTAATGAGAAATCAGAATTGGAATTGGATAGTTGGAAACTCACAGCTCACAGTCGTCACAGCCTCCTGTTGGGGCTGGCGGTGTCCATTAATTCGGGAGAGGCTGATTGCGATAGGGCATTCTTGGTGGAGATGTAGGGAATTTAGCGCCGTGAATGTCAAACCAAACCGGCCCGGTTTGGGATGGACTGGACTGCTGATGATAGGCCCAATGATTTTACTTTAAGAGTTTAGAGTCAAGTAATAATATATGCTAATTGAGCCTCTACAGAAATGCTGTAATAATAAATTGTGTGAATGTGTCCCAATGAGAAGTAGGACTCATTACAATTTACACTCGGATTTTTCAACAAAAAGTGAAAAAGAACAAAGAAAAAATAAGTTAAGTACAAACGCTTCTAGGGCAACTCAACTCAATCGAAGGAATAAAAAATAAGGTTGGTGGGTTGCAAGAGGAATACTAGCAACATTCCCCTCTAACCTTCTCGTTTTCACTTTTCTCATTCATTGCTCGCCACATGTAAACAAGCCATGAACTGCAGTCGAATATTTTTGATTAAAATTTATGGACTATTATGTCATTTTTATGTTTTATAAATACAAAATTAATACAATCCTTAAAATAAAGAATTTTATCTGATCACTTATTTCAGGGGAATTTTCAATAATTTGATGAGTTGTGACGGAATTTTCTGTTTGCTGAAAAAGGATGCAGCAATGATCAAGTGGCATTGGCATCAGAGGCGGAAGTGGGCCCGGAGCTGGACCGAAGGAAGTTAGAATTGGTGTAAAACTGTAAAGTAAGAGTACAACGTGTACTTGCACTAACAAAAACGTTGGATAACATCACGTGTATTCTTTGATTGTTTTGGTGAAATGTTGATCAGAAATATCATATTGCATTTAGGTTTTGAGTTATTCGCACAACCGGTTCATAGAAGAATTTTCGCTAAGAGTGAAAAGAAAAATGGAGGGAGAATTTCTCTTCTTTCATAGTGGTAAATTAGTAACGAGCCGGTCCCGGTCCAAGTATCATCAACAAAGATATATGTGGTCGATATATAACTGCAAATAACAGCTTTCCTAGCAAACTCTTATCAGTTACTACTACTTCCATTCCATTCCATGGCAAGCTTCACCTTCAACACCACCAGAATCAGAACCCCAACTCTTCAATCTCACAAACCCATCTCTCGCCCTAAACCCATCAGAATCCCCTTTACTTTCTCCTCCAACCCTTCAAACAACCCACCAAAGCTTCACCACTTTCGATCAAACTCCGTGTCGGAAAGCTCCGTCTCAACGCAAGAAATAGACGAAAGTGGCGAAGTCGAAGATGACCCGACAGCTGAACTGAGCTATCTGGACCCTGAAACCGACCCGGAGAGCATTACGGAGTGGGAACTGGACTTCTGCTCCAGGCCCATTTTGGATATCAGAGGCAAGAAAGTGTGGGAGCTTGTAGTTTGTGATGAGTCTCTTTCTTTACAGCATACAAAGTACTTCCCTAACAATGTCATCAACAGCATTACTTTGAAAGAAGCTATAGTTGCCATTAGTGATGAATTAGGCGTACCTCTACCCGAGAAAATCCGATACTTCAGGTATGCAAATCACTATAAAAAAGAAATGTGTTTGTAGTTTTTGCATGTTCGGAATCATGTATGATTGGTTTTGTTCAATGATGTAGGTCACAGATGCAGACCATTATAACAAAAGCGTGTAACGAGCTTGGTATAAAGCCTATTCCAAGTAAAAGGGTGAGTATGCTTTGTTTATTTTCTTATAACTCTGTTTTTAATGCCAAACTTCAGACTACTGTTCAATCATATCTGCTACACTAGAAGTAAATCATTGTCTACTCAATTTTCCCAATCAGGTCGCAGTTAAAGATTTTTGATTTATGCTGAAATCCAGTAGATAAGATTCTCGAGGTTTCGATGAATTTAATTAAAGCTACACCATTTTCATCTGTAGGAGTTAGTTGTACATGAAACTTCTATTCATTTAGCCAGCTATGTAAATGAAAATTTGAGGTTGATTGGTTTTTGTTGTGCAAATGGTCACTGGAAAGAAAAGTTGTTTGTACTAATTTAAGTATTTTGGACAACTTGAACTACATTTACATGTTGCGATCACTCTAGCTCAGTTGCGTAAGGGGAAAATTGTTATGACTTCCAAACTGGCTGTGGCTTATTGAAATTGATCAGTTTCCCTCTAGGTAACAGGACACAAGGGTTCTTTTCAACTTTTCAACGAACCCAAGTAGTTGAGATTTAGGAATGCCTTATGACATGAAGCACAGATTAGTACTAATAATCGTTCTTTCCTTTTTCTGAGCCAAATGTTACCACTGACTAGACACTATATATCATAACGAACCGTCCATATCATTCATTTTGTGGAGATACTATGACAATGTTGCAGAACTTACATCTGTTTTTCAAAGATAGGACATGATTATAGTGATGAAGCCTGCTTTGAGTTATTGGAAGAACTGGCTTGCCTTGTCTACTTCTGCTAACACTTTTCTTTTTCTCAGTGCCTATCACTGCTTTTATGGTTGGAAGAACGCTATGAGACTGTATACACACGCCATCCTGGTTTCCAGAAAGGTTCTAAGCCTCTCCTTGCTCTAGATAACCCTTTCCCCATGGAACTTCCAGAAAATCTTTTTGGGGAGAAATGGGCCTTTGTCCAACTGCCCTTTTCAGGTAAGGAATTTGCTGACTATGATGCTTGAATTTTTGACAAATATAACATGTCTCATTATGTCCGTCCTTACACATTTAATATTTCTCTCAAACATCTCTTGTTCTCATACTAATTCCAATCATGAATTCAGCTGTCCAGAAGGAAATCTCATCCTTAGACTCGAATCTTGTGTTTGGAGCAAGTCTAGATTTGGATCTGTTGGGGATTGAAATTGATGATGAGACATTGATTCCTGGATTGGCTGTTGCTTCTTCACGTGCTAAACCACTCGCAGGTGCAAATTCTCTCAAATATAATCTTCTAATATTCTAAATCATGACCATTGCTTCTCATCATTATTCAGTTCATAGGATAAGATACACACCCACAGAAGGGACTCTGAATATTGACCAACTTGGCTACCTCTTGAGTGGTCTTGAGAAACTTGGCTCCATATGGGAGCCTGTGATACATTAAAGTATAAGCATGGTGTAAAAGTCATAATTGTCTAATGATATTAAAAGTCTATTGATAAACTCATTTGAGTCCTGAAAGATTTGGTGATATGAACCTTCAGAATGCAAATGATACTCTTATGCAGTTAGTTTTAACATTCTGAAATTGGACTATAAATGATAGCCAGGACTCGAATACATTTTTCATGAATTGTTGGAGTGTATTGTCTTCCATTCACGTCTAACCTAGCAGAAGAGCTGTGCTATCTTTTTGATGAGGCATGCATAACTAACTGCATACTACAATCATGCTTTATGAAGAGGATTGTTATCAGGGTTAAAAACCATACTGCAATCACTGGTCTAGTGACCTCCTTTCTCAAACACCAGACTATACAACGTTGCTACCTTTAGTTATTAACATTGTACTTGGCATCATAAGTGATCGAGATTTTGGAGTATTCCTGTTTGCTTGAATCTGCTTTCATCCTTATTGTGCCTTACACAACTTCATAACTTTTTTCTGCAGCTTGGATGAATGGGTTGGAAGTTTGTGCGATTGAAGTTGATTTTGCACGGGCATGCTTAATTCTTTCTGTTGGAATTTCTGGCCGGTATATTTATGCTACCTATAAGAAAAGTCCGGTGACAACAAAGGAAGCCGAAGCGTGGGAAGAAGCAAAGAAGGCTTGTGGAGGCTTACATTTCCTTGCCATCCAAGGCGACTTGGAATCGGATGACTGCGTTGGATTTTGGCTTTTGCTCGACTTGCCACCTCCACCTGTATAATTTTGTATCTTAGAAATAGAGATTACTCTCAGACTTCAGTTCCTTGGTTATATTGTTATTTTCTTCATCTTATCTCAAATGAATGCAAATACAGGTTACACTGTTTTGTCAAATCCGGATCCTGCAAATACAGTTTACTGTTTTGGTTAGACCAAAAGGTCCTCTTGTTTTACAACAGGTATGGCCTATGCGAAAAAAAAAAAAAAAGCTAAATCCCAACTTCATTACTTGCTAGTTTGAGGAATCCAAATTACAGAATCACTAAACTGTATTGAAGTCCTCGATCATTCTGTAACTTTCTCAGTAAGACATAAAAATTGAGGGAAGTCCTCCAACACCCAAACGAGTTCCACAAATACAAATGATGGACATTGATGCTTCAAACGTGTTGAGAATTTTGGCTGCTGTGTTAATGCCAGGCTCTCATGTCCTGGATGTGAGGATGCCAACGGTTGACGATGGTCATGCCTGGAGCGCGGAAGCCTTGCACAGAACTTATGGTGCTAGCTACTCAAGACTTGGTATCAGTGAAAAGGATCTAATCACAAAGATATTGAACGTAGTAGGTGAATCAAATTGTAGTAAGTAGTAGGAAATTTGTAAGGGTGATAGTTCCCTGTTTGCATACTTTCGTGTGGATTTAGTGTAATAAAGAAATAAACTCTGCTTGTGTTTTTTTATGTTGGGAGCCTTTTTGCTTGTTACAATTCTGGTAGCATCAAAAACATGACTGATACTCTGAATAAAGTGGGACTGATAAGACCAACAAAGGAAATGAGATTTAGAAGTTGGAGACCTCTGTATCATTCAAGGCAGAAACTGATTATATCATTATATGCATATAATCTAAAAAATAAAAATAAAATGATTCTAGCCATTGGTGATGACCAAATTTGTAGTTAAAAGTATCCTCTTGCTATTCGAAATAGATAAAATAGGCATCATTCCCAATAAAAAGGTGCACATACAAAACTGTACGAAGAAAAACCTAAGCACAACTACTTAGAATAAAGTCCATACAATACGAAAGAAGTAGCTCCTAATGGTCGAAATTTTCACTGTAACTTATAAGTTCATGAAGTTGAATGAAATAACAAACATGACTTCTCCGAAAGTTGGAAAAAATTCTTTGAAGCAGATTGACTCTCAAACCTAGCTAGAAACTCTAGCTTACAAAAATTTGACCCTCGTGTATATACAATGACTAAATCGCAAACAAAAACTCCACCTTTATACATTATTATTGTGCCATGCTCTATGCCACATCATTCGGTTAGTTTCAGAGCATAGCAAAACTTGCGATAATGAGAAAACCATCATTTGACAACCATTTTCCAAATATGCTCTCTGGTTTTGTTCATAATTACAATTGAAACTAATTTCGTACAGTTTGTTTAGAACTTTAGATATAAGAATCAAACCTTTTGATTTTATTTTATTAGACAAGCATTTGGTCGTCCCTTATTCTTGGAACAATAGTAGGTTCAATATTTAATGGTATATAATTGTTAGAATGTGGGTCTAGGGTTTAGCCAATATCTTGGAAGCTACACCCTAAATGCTAAGCGAGGAATGCATTCACTAGGGTTAACCATATGATAAGCAACTTTATAAAATTGCACTCGTACAACTTTCTTTATGGTGAATCAGAATAGTCTGATGAAATGCTTTAAGATGCTAGATGCTACTTTATCACAATTTTTGAAAGAACATTATTGTGACACATGAAAATTGTAGTAGGTCAAGGAAATAATATTTTATACATATATTTAATAATTGGCATATAATTGGCACCTGCGTACCAATTATATATCGTACCTCACGCCGAAGCCTTGCCGATGCTTGGCTAGGTGACGGCGCGACAACGGGTGAGGGTAGCGAGAGCTGCAATCGGTGACGGAGGCGAGGTTGATCACGGTGATGAATCTGTTCAAAGTCATCTGGGTGCCAAAGCTTGATCTCGGGATTCGGCGACAGCATCACAAGACTCTAACGAGGTTTGCGGAGGGGGCTCTGTTCCTCTAAGGCGGTCGGCGACAACCATAGGCCTTCAAGAGAGGGGGCGGCGACCCTAGTTTTTGGGGTCGGCAGTCTGATTTGCTTCTAGGCCGAGGTCCCGGAGTTTCTCCCGTAGTCCAAGGCAATGGTGGAGGAGCGTGCACGCCCGCCAGAGGATTGATGGGGCGCGTCCTTCCGGCGATTCCGGTCTGCTCGATCTGAAGGGAAGAGAGGGAGGAGATGGGTTCTGGGCCATTGGGCCTCCAATCTGTCTGGGCTGTAGCTTTGTGGCCTGGATGGGTTAGCCCATCTCTCTCCTTTTTCTTCTCTTTCAGTTTTGGGTTGGGTGGAGTCTTTGGGAGGAGGCATGTTCCTTTCTTAATCCTATGTTGGTTTTTGATTGGTACTGTGGCTGTGTTGATTTGTTGCGACGTCCACCATTGGGTCTTAGGCGTCAAGATGCTCAAGACGGTGGTTCCATTTTTAGACTAGGTAGGGTTAGGAAAGTTTTATTTTGTTTGCTTTTCTTTTCGGCAGTTCCTTTAGGTTTTTCCTATTTGCTGGCTAGTAATAATTTGGCTGCTTTATGCAGTTTGTAATGTGTTTGAACTTTTTAGTTTAGGCACCTCTGCCTTTGGCAGTCTGAATTGTACTCTGAGATGTATTATGAAGGATTTGCGAATCCTTCTAGCTTGACACAGTGACGTCGTTAATATATTGGAACCTGATTCCATTCCCCTCAAAAAAAAAAAACAAAAAAAATTAAGTATTTTCTTTAACATCTTTATTTACAGGGTACGTAGGTAACTAAATATAAATATCTTTCTGAATAAGTAATACTTGTGTTTTGTATAAGTTAAGTTGAACGTGATATAACGAGCAGAGGTTGGTGAACTGAGTTGGTCTTCTATTGCTTTGTTTGGTTTAAGTAAAAGTTAAAGATTTTAATTGTATTTGTAATCATATATATCTATGTTGTTATAGTAATAAACTAATTATTTTACCAAATAAGTAAATCCTCATTGGATTATGATTTTGGGTAATTACAATTTTTTTTTTTTTTTTGAATAGGATTTGATATGATTAGAAATCAAAGCCATAAACACAAGCCAGAGTCTAACAGAACTTACATAAGCAAATCCAGAAATAAGACCGGATAACCTATCTAAGTCACACCTAAACTCATTGGAATCTAAATGGTCGCTCGCTGAACAGCAAACCAACAAACTAAGTGATAGGAGCATTTTAATGTGATATTTTAGTAGTTAATTCCTCATATTTTGCTTAGTTAATTCCTTAACCGAATTGATTTTTAACTGAATTTCTATTTTTAGGTACATTGGAGTAGATGAAGAAGAAATGAGTGTTAGGTCCATAATTACCTAGAAATGATGGAGAAAAATGGAAATGTACTAAAAGGTCAATTTTACACATTTCCCTACTCCGGCTAGGAGAAATCAAGTCAAGCAAGGAGAGGAAGAAGAAGAAGGAGCCGTGAAGCCATAGCCTCCATCGTCCACCTTGAAAACTTGCTTCCAAGATTCAAGATTCCAACGTTCAAGCTCTCCATCTCCATCTCCCCTCACGGTGTAATTAATTCTTTTTCCTTGTAATCTTTTGTTTTCCTTGTTTGAATTCATATGAACTTGTTTCTAGTTAACAATAACGTTTAGGGCAAAGTTTAAGCCCAACTTCTATGTTTAAATAAAGTTTTCGAATTCCATAATTGTGATTCTAAGTTGCTTATGTGAGTTTGTTCGATTGAATTTGCTTGATAGAAAACTTTTATATGTTTATCTTATTTGGGTCGACACTTATAGGATTTGCATGTAATTGGTGCTAGATTTAGGTAAACGATTCTCCTAATAGTTTTGTGAACCTAAATCACAAGTAGTAAAGGCTTTGGACAAATGTCGAATTCAATTAAAGAGGATTGCAAATAGGTGAACTTATTCATACTAGGTTGTGCACTTAAGTTGATAACATTTCTCTATGCTTCTTGCGTAGAACATGTTTTGATTAGCTAGCTTTCTAGACTTTGATTGCATGTTTAATAGGATTGATCTAGGTGCTTTCACTTAGGTTAATTAGTAAAGGAAAGTAAAATATGGGAAATTGTTTGCTTATTAACGTTTCACATGATCGATTTCTTTTTCATGACTTAGATGATCAATTATAGGATTTGAATTGAGTTTAATCATATGGAATTGATTTTGATCTTTGTTTCTTACATTTCATTCTTGTACATGTGTTTTTACATTTTCTTTATTTTGTTTAGTTTAATTTTCGAAACCATAATTCTTAAACCCCCCCTTTTATTTCATTATTTGTATACATTTCTATTCTTTATATTATTTTTGTAAATAATACTTTATTATTTTAATTCTTTATTTGTTTACACAATTATAGGTGTACCCTCAATCCCCGGTTTGAACGATCCCTACTTATTCTATACTAACGATGACATTTTACAGGGTTAAATTGCGCGCTTACTTTGAGCGTACGTGTCACTAAGTAAGAATAATCTCGCTTTCTAAGGCAAAATCAATCATGTAGTCTAATCTGCCAGCACTCAATTGTGGTACACATATCAACTAGAAACATCTTAGATAAGCATATAGAAATCACTCCCACTTGAGAAGGCTTGAAGTTCAGAATACCTTGAATTTGAATGTCTTAAGCATGCACCTGCTCTTTCCCCTTAGGGTTAGAGCTAGTGCTTGTCCCAGGCTCATCAGCAGCTAACAACTAGGCATCAGGTTGGTCTTCTTGCTCTTTGCTTTTTCTGATTCTCCTTCTTTCTTTGCATTTTTTTCCTTTTCTAGCTGTTCCATATGGTAACTTATTCACACTGCCAATGGGGCGTCCTCTCTTCCTCTTAGTTTGTTCCTTGTTGCTTGAAGGTCCCTCTAACAACCCCATATTCACTGCATCCAAATTTTTCTTTCCAATAGCAAGACTCAAACGTAATTTTTTTGGAGAGATTGTTACCTCATCAGTTTCCCTAGCTCGACGTTGTCCTGTAATTGGGTTTTCATCCAACCTTGGTCCATTGAGTTCCCTAATATGCACCTGTCTTCGGTTACGACGCATGGCTACCACCGATGCAGGGAGGAGAGTTTCCGGTATGCTACTTGGTATATGGGCCTTAAAAATCAAGGTTTGATTGTTAATCACAATCCTGTTAGCATTAGGGTTTGGTTCTGCATGACCCCGTAACACTGTCAGAGCCGTGGGTTGTGCCACCCCCCCCCCCCACCGGTGCGTCACTATCTTCAACCAGTTCTGGCCCTGAGCAGGGAAAGCCGACATGAGTGACTAGTTCACAAGTTCCGCAACGACCAAAGAGTTTGTCATACCGGAATTGCACCAGAATCTGGACTTCGTCTTCGACCAAGAAACGCCGACGAAAGAGTAGAGGCTTGAACTCGAGTCTGATACGCATGACTCGAGTCCGGAAAGCAGGTCGGTCGTACTCCTTGAACTCGCCCAGTGTACTTCCAATCAGACGCATGATGCGCTCAGACCGGAACGCCGGCGGTACTCCTTGCAGCGTCATCTAGTAGGATGATTTCTTCAAAGGCACGTTTGCTACCGGATTGACGCCATCATATGGCGCTAGGGCTATTAGAGCTTTATTGTAGCCCCAGGGTCCTCCTTTCCACACTCTGTCCACATCAGTTGGGTCCGTGAAGGTGAACAAGACCTGTCATCTTCTCTGATCTCCTCGACACTCAGTCTGCCATTGATCCGCCATGCCGACCGGAACATTCCCAGAAAAGATCGACGCGAGTATTCCCGCGCAGTAAGCAGTTTTCCAACCATGAAGGCTTCGGGTTGTCTCAACCCTTTGGACGGACGCAGATCCACAGGTTTCTTTCCATCAGCCAAAGCTAAGGAGGAGGCCAAGCGGGCTGCCATTGCATCAATTGTTGCCATTGACGTAGGAGAGAAAGCAACGCAGTCAAAACCCTAACCCTAGTTTGTAGGGAGAGAACGGCTGCGACTGGTATTACCTTATTAAAATTGGGTAATTACAATTCATTGAACCATAGTCTAAGTATCTTACTGAAATTGAATTTGATAAATAATTAAAGATTTACAATATACACATATAGAATCTAGTGTGAAACTTATTAGGTAGGTTTCGTTGGTCCAAACCCTAAATTCTAAGCTACGAATGCATTCATCAGGGTTAATCATTAGTAGCGAAAATGCACTCGTACAACTTTCTTTTATGGTGAATTAGAAAAGTCTGATGAAATCCTTTAAGAGGCTACTTTATCACAATTTTTCAAAAGACAATATTGCAACACATGAAAATTGTAGTAGGTTAGGGAACTAATATTTTATACATATATTTAATACACCCATAATATAAGAGGCTACTTTATCACAATTATTTACAAGACAATATTGTGACACGCATTTTAAATTGTTCAATAAGTTTAAATTATTTTGATTCGGAATCCTAATTTGTGGAGTTAACTTCTTTTTTTTTTACTAGGGGAAAGCAGCTCTTTTATTCTTTATTTTGGTGGGGAGGAAGGATCCTCTAGTTCCGGAAGTTAGTAGGGCATGCCTCTGGTGGGGGGCTTTCAGGCGACGAAAACCCGCCTCTAAGTCCCTCATGAAAATTATATGTTAAGGAAAAATATTTTAAATTTATTTATACATATTTAATACACCACAGTATATCGCACCAATCATACGACCATGTAACAAAACAAAACACGTTAGAATTCAAAAATGGTCATTGACCAAAAGCACTAAAATTGACCAAAATTATCTCACTTGCCTCAACAACCGTTTTTATTCCCACTAACACAATTTGGAGTACAATGACAAATACACCCTCAGCCTAATTAAACAACTACATTTTATACCACTCTCTCACATCTCTCTCCTCTCTCTCTCTCTCTCTCTCGGAAACAATTCCTCATGTCATCAGAATCTGGTAGCGTCCTCCTCCGGCGAGCCCAGGCTCATGTCGTTCTGGCTTAGATTTGAAGCCATCCGTCTCACTGATCTGCCGGAGGCCGGTGAGTATGTACGATGGTGGGGGAGGTGAGTCACGAAAGGGATTTGGAGAGTGGTGCAGCTCAGCCGCTAGAGGTCGAGCCACTGCCTGTAGACGAGAGTACGAGTCGTGGAGAAAGTCAGAGCTCAAATGATGGAGAAAGTTGACAGGAACAGAATCCTCGCTCAGGTTCTCCGCTTCGATCATTTGCCTCTTCTTCTTTCACTCTTTGCATTCATCCAAATCCTTCCATCATTCTCGCTTGGTTTTGATTTTGTTAATCTCGGACACCTTGTTTGGTTGCTGAGGAAAATTGAAAAAAGAAGAATGAAAATTTAGTAAGCCAAGCACAAGGTTACGGTGAGTCAGTGATAATGCTTCTGTAAGGAAAAGTGTGGTGGCTGAGTACTGGATCGACTACTTGGATAGGTAATTAATTTAAAGTTTTAACTTTTAAGTGGTCGACTGTAGTGGCAAGACTGCTCCAGTACTCTAAAATGCTGGGCTACATATATTACATTATCATTTTCAACAATATCATATCACACAACAGCAAACATACTATTACAAAAGTATGTATGCCTCCGTCCTCGTGCTCTTCACAAAAGGGTTTTCCTCTTGATGCCCTTCAGCTATACTCATATTCATATATTACCAAATTTACTATATACTAATTCTCAACGCACGGTTCATCGGCTTATGAACAGTGTCGGCTCGAGCCGAGCCGGTTCTGTTAAAAGACCGTTTTGCCCTCATTCTTTGCTTAATAACCTTAATTGCGATCTGCTGTTTGAGTATAAAAGGTGTTGGGGTCAGAGACGCGATCTTCTTTCTCTCTTCGTTCCTTCTCTTTGTTTTTGCCTCACCTCTGCGTTCTTGGGTGAGATTTAGGGAGAACAGGTTGTGCATGTTGTCGTCCTGTTTGTTTTTCTTCCATTGAGAGTTTGTTTGTTCCTTACATGTGATTGATTTGGCGTTTTGGTTTTTCTGATGAGCTCTATGTTTTCATTTGTTCTTAGGAAGGAGAGGGATGATGAGGTTTGGATTTTGTTCGATCAAAAAGGTGTTGGGGTGATTAGCGTGATCTTCTCTGTTTCTTTCTGTGTTCGTTCTTGGCTGGGCTTTTGGCATCTAGAGGTATGCAGTTGTTGGGTGATGGGTTCTGCATGTTGTTGTTTTGTGTATTGTTGTTCGGTTCGACGCTTATTTATTGGGTTTTTGTGAGATATTGTTTGGTGTGTGTCTAATTTGATGTTTTCGTGACAGATTCTTCGGTGTGTGATTGATTTGGGGTAGGAGAGGCAGAGTGATTGTGGAGGAAATGGAAGAAGAATTGACAGCGAAAGATTAACGGGTGAGTGAGCTATTGATTTTGGACTAATCTAATTGATTTGGTTTGTGAATAAATCAATTTTTTATTTATTTTTTATTTTTTATTTATTTTTTATTTTTTAACTAGCAAGGATTAGGCGATATTAGCTCCTCTGAAGCAGTCTGAAAGGGGTGACTAGCACCCACACAACCCCGAAGGGGACCGCAACAACCGGGAGCCCACCGCCCGTCCCTTGCCAGGAATTTATTAAAATGAACAAAGATACAAACATGGGAGGGGGACTAGACCAAAACCTCCCTGGATGGATAGACAGACCCCACACAGTACAAAATAAGAACATAACAATTATGAAAACAAGACCTAAAAGTGTAACAGAACAAATAAATAAGAACAAGCCTGCACTAAGAGAAGCGAAAAGTAACTCTAGAAGCCAAGTCTCTAGCATACTCTGGGAGAAAGGATGAAGGGAGTTTCCTCCACCAAACTGCCCCCATATTCAAAGCACCATAGCGAGCAAATTTATCTGCCAATGCATTTCCTTCTCTGAATATATGCGATATCCGAAAGGTAAAATGGCTAATCTTGTATAAACAGTTCATCCAAGGGATACGCATCTCCAAGGAATCAGATCAGGTTTATTGAAGTAACGCACCACCAAAGCAGAATCAGTTTCCAACCAAACATGAGTCCAACGTCTAACCATTGCCACCTCAACTGCTTCAATAACTGCTAGAACCTCAGCATCAATAGCACTTGGGACAGCAGCCTTATAAGAAAATCCTCCCAGGAAGAGACCATCTGAATCCCTAAAGACCCCGCCAAAGCCAGCGCTAGCAGGATCTGAAAAAGACCCATCCGTATTCGCCTTGATCCAACCCGGAGCCGGAGACTCCCAAACCACAGGGGTAAACTTTGGGGCTTGCGCTCTAAGAGGAGAAACTCCCAGCAGAGAATAAACCGGGGCTGCAGTACCAATACGACCACAAGGAGCAAAGTAGCACATCGCCGATTCCTTAAAAGAATTAATGAAGAACTGTTTAAATCTCCAGAAATCAAAAACCCTGCCATCAAACCTTATTTTGTTCCGTTCAGTCCAAATGCACCAAAATATATTGCAAACTGCTAGCCTCCATAATAATTTAGATGCCACCGGCAATTGGTTCATCATATTCGAATCAAAAATTCCCTGTAAGGTTAATCCAGCTGGGCGCTGCAGTCTAAATATATCAAACAACCATGTCCACAACTCCCCAAGCGAAGGACAGTTTAGAAATAGGTGAGAGACCGATTCCACATTATAGCAGCAAAAAGAGCATTGGGAGCAAAGGATCTTACCTCTTCTCTGCAGTACCTCGTCAACCATGATCTTAAGATGGAAGACCTTCCAACATACAATGCTTTTCCTGGGCTGCACCGCTTTGTGCCAAATAGCCTTACCCCACTCAAGTGGTGTACTAGGACCAGTGATTAAATCAATTGATTTGTGAGGTAATCATTTATTGTTTTGGCTGCATCATATTTTTTTGTGGGTAGAGATATTCTTTGGAGGCTCTACAAAGAATACGACTTTAGGTGAGATTTTATTATTATTATTATTATTTTTTTTTTTTTTGGTTTTTGTCGTAAAGTTTATATGGGTTTATTATTGATTAGCATTGATTGTTTTGATGGGTTTATTTCAATTTGTTCATAATCTTGAGATTGTGAAGTTTAATTATGGATCAAAGGTTTATAAAGTTAGAGTTTGTTTTGATAGTTTTTTTATTTGTACTTGAAGTTTTGTTATTTGTCAAACAGAGAGGAGAGGAATCCTTCTTGCTTGAAAGAAGGAGAAGGAAGAAGAGAGGAGCTTTTGTTTGCTTGAAAGAAAAGAAGTGGAAGGTATTTGATCTGATTTGTTGGTTTTTTTTTTTTTTTTTTTAAATCTGAGATTCTGTGGTTTTTCTTTCAGTTTTGTCTTTTTTATTGTAGTAACGTAATATTGTTTGCATTTGGTAGGGATTTGAATAAACAAAAACGGGAGGTGGTAGTATTGCTCTGTTCTCTGATTTTTGGATTGTTGTTCTTTGCTTCCTTGATGCAGTTGCCTTTCTCTTGAGGTATGGTTTGTCATGATTGTTATTTCTTCCTTTTTTTTACTTTCTATGGAGACAGATTATTTTACAATATTTTATGGTCATTAATCAATGATCTGATCATCACTGATCATTATTTCTATGGAAACAAGAAATTTGTAATCTGAAAATCCCCTAACAATTTAATAATAATAAGACATTAGTAGAAACTAGGAATCATGACTTTTCAAAGAAGCTAACCTGTAAAAGTGCATTTCTTTTCCTGCTTTGCTGCATTCATAATTCGAGTCATATCAGTATGATCAAAACAATTCCTACTGCAGGGTCTGTTAGCAGAATATCAGAAGAGATCAGAGACGAGAACTTCTCCCTCTTGCCACCTGTCCTATCTTTCAAGATCAGGTAATAACTATATTCCTCTGTTTTTCATATTTATGTCATTGTTATGGTTAATAATGGAATGTGCAATACCTTATATGAATAATATAAGAAGGTGTGTAACAAGTAGAGATTGCATGTAAGTCAGCTTACATCTTACTAATCAGTATAACATATGCTTATCTTCTTATAAATTTTCATTATTTGCTATAAGGTTTGTTTGCATTTGGAGTCTTAAGTTAGGCAAAAGATAGTGCAATCAGAATACTTTATGATGGGCATGATAAACAACAGATATTAGGAGAGAATTACTATAAGCCTGAGTGATGATAATAAATTAAAAAAATAGGAGCAGGGGAGTGGAGGGAGGAAAGAGGGAAAGAATCCAACATCAATAATTCTTTTTAGGGAAAAAAATACAAACAGTACTCAACCTATGACCCACTAGTAACTTCAGTACCTAAGTTTTCAAAACTATCACTTTGGTACCTGAAATTCGGAACCCGACCCAACTTTAGTACCTGAAACACTGTTGGCTGTTACGGTGTTAGCCACCTGGCAAACTTTGAAGGGTATTATGGTCCCTTCACTGTTCATCTTATTCTTCCTCACAGTCTCTGTCTTCTTGTTTCTCCCAACTTCGTTTGTGTGGCCGCGGAGGGTTTTGATGAGGTCGCCGGTTTCGAAGTCCAAGAGGTGGAGGGTTTTGTCGTCGGAGACGGAGACCATGAACTGGGAGTCGGCGGAGAAGGCAAAACACGAGAGAGAGAGAGAGAGAGAGAGAGAGAGAGAGAGCTGGGAGCTCTGACCCAGGCACCACCGCGACCTGAGAAGGAAACCCGACCAGGGGGACGCCTTCCGGCCACCCCACGACGGCGCGCGGCCACCAGCAGCTTCATCTCGGTGTCGTCTACGTCCCTGTGGTCCCAGATTATACATGCAGCGACTGGGAACGGAGAATCGAAGATCCAAAGCTTGAAGAACCTCCGGCGAGTTTCAACAAATTCTGCCGACTCCGGCCACCGTTTGGGGTGTATTTGGTATGGAAATTCATCCCCTCGTCATGCTCTACATGTTTATGTAATTAGTTTTCAATTGGATCATGTTTTGACAACTTCATTTCTGGGTTCATCTCGGTTCTGCCGTGTTCTTACGCCGGCGACTTTCTCGGCATTTCTGGGCTCCGTTTCTTGCTCGGATACAATCAAAGATCAACCCTGGAGAAGCTTGTTGAGCGGCTAGCATGGAAGTCAACAGTTCACCACCATTCCAGTTTCGGCAGTGAGCTCGGGAAGCTAAGTTTGGGTGATTGAAGTTGATTTTCGATTTTCCAAGGTATAACCCCGACCTTGAATCAAAGTTTGGTACTTGGTGACAATCGGATGTTAGTCCCTGAAAGTTGAAGATTTGGGTTGGCTGTGCGGTATGGGTTGCATGATCAAAATGAGTGTGTGTTGATGAATTTGCTACTGGTATCAAAATTTTGGATTGGGGTTGATTGCTTTGTTGTATGCTTACTGTGAAATGGTTGACATGTGATGTATGGGTTAATTGAATTATGTTGTTAGGTCGGAACGCCGGATTTTGGTGTCGTTGGAAAGGATTGTGGAGAATTGGGTCGTGCAGCGCGATTTCACGACAGGCCTGGAATTCGAAGACGACACTCAAATACCCAGAACACCGGACATGTAGGACGCCATCGATATTACCATCACCATTGACGGCAATAGAGATGCAGCACACCAATCAATCCAAACAAGAAAAAATCCAAAGAACAAAAAGAAAAAACCTCAGAGATCGTTACTGGGATCTGTTATTCTTAAAGCATTGGTGAAACCCAGATGGGAAACGAAGCAATCTGCTATGTAGAATTGTGGGCCGGCCCTCCATGGATCTGAGGATCGAGGCTCATTGGAAAAAGGCGAGAGCTTTGGGGGAAAATTTGGGACGGAGAAAACGAGAAAAGTATGAGTCTTTGGGGAAAGTAACGGCGAAGGAGAAATGGGTCGGTGTTGAAATTGAGCGAGGCTGCGTCGTTGGGTCAGAGCGGATGACCGACGAGAATGTGCCTCTTCTGCAAAATAAAGAGAGGAAGAAGAAGACGAACAGTGAAGGGACCATAATACCCTTCAAAGTTTGCCAGGTGGCTAACACCGTAACGGCCAACAGTGTTTTAGGTACTAAAGTTGGGTTGGGCTAGATAACCTGGGTACCAAAGTGATAGTTTTGAAAACTTAGGTACTGAAGTTACTAGTGGGCCATAGGTTGGGTACTGTTTGTATTTTTTTCCCTTCTTTTTATTGAGACAAAGAAGATAAAGACTAAGAATACAAGAAAGTTGGGTACTAAAAGACTCGCGAGAAAGAACCCGGAACTTCTTCAAATGAAAGGATTGGCTTTAATAATCTTTCAGTTTCAACTATCTGCCAATATGCAAAGATGTGACAAATGAATATACAATGTCAAAGCGAACCTGTAAGGTTGAGGCTAAATCCGAGAGTTCACATAAAAGAATAAATGGTTTACTAAGCTGGCATAATAATAAGAGTACAGAATAGAGTGCACATAAAAAAATAAATGGTTTACTAAGCTGGCATAATAATAAGTACAGAATAATGTAGTGCAATCCTATCAATAGTCAAAGTCTTCCAAGTATGCTTCTGTTGCTTATTCTATACATACTTATGTAATGTAATCTATCTAAGCAACACTAATATGGATATTAACAT
Organism: Rosa rugosa; assembly: GCF_958449725.1. NCBI lineage: Eukaryota > Viridiplantae > Streptophyta > Magnoliopsida > Rosales > Rosaceae > Rosa > Rosa rugosa. The sequence goes on from NC_084825.1 coordinate 2,648,663, forward strand.
TAGTATTATTGAACAGTGATTGCAGATTGGGCAAAAGTGAAGATTATTTTCAATCATATTTTAATACAAGGACATGTGTGACATTGATCATTGTATGGAATTGATCATTAGCATTACTGTATGAACTTGATCATTGTTTTTGCTTTATTTTGATCATGTGAGGTTAGATATTTTTTCCTAAAAAGAAAATTCTTTTTGTTTTTCTCTGTTTTGTGTTATGCTTAGGGATTTGAAAAATCCTTTTCTGCAAATATGGTTGGTTAAAGTGGCTACTGTGGTATTGGTATTGGTATTGTAGAAATTGGCATAATATGCTCCTTTTTGTTTATTAGATCGATTCTTTACTTCAAGTGGCTTGGTTGCAGTTTATAATTGTTATCCTCTTTTAAATCTACAGTTTTGGTGTTTAATTAATTGTGATTAAATGTATGCTTGGTTAATGTATTTGAAAATATATGTTAAAGTGTTGGCACTTGGAAGCAATGGAAGGAAGAGTGAGTTAGTTGTTTATTTAAAGTGTTGTTTTTGCAGCATTGCAGATTAGCATAGAGAGAGCTTGAACAACAACTTCAACTTCAGCTATTACTTTGTAAGTTTGATGGATGAATTTGAATTTACCCATTCAGATTTTTTGTTAAAACTTAATAAAATGAAAACTTTTTTTTTTTTTTTTTTTTTTTTCCTGATGAGATCTATGTTTAATGCAAGTTACTATGGTTTGAAATTAACTACCGGCTTTATTATTTAATCATGAAGAATGTATGCTTCCAGTATTATGCTTCCAAAGATTGAATGAATATTTTTATACGATTTCAAATTATCTTCTTTCTTCACTTTGAACAAGAAATAACTTTTGGAGCCTAACAATTGCCTTATACAGTCCTTTACCTTAAGGTTGATGATGATTCTTTAATAATGGTCTTTATTTTCCTTTCTCTGATTTTTATAGTGATTAGGTTTGCTGATTGAATGTTATATATGAGTATTCTGATATTTGGTTTGATATAAATTTATGATTTCTAAATGTTTTAATTGACAGCAGTGAGATTTCAGAGAGAGACGGCAGGCAGCTATGATAGGAGCATAAAATGCAATGAATATATAGTTCAAACCTTTATACTTTTGCTTAGTTTATTCCTTCAAAAGATCAATTTAACTTAGTTATTTTCTTAGGTACTTTGAGAAGCATTTAAGGAGAAAAGAGAGCTTCAATGGGGAAATCAAGGCACTTCACATGAAGTAGTGATGCAAAGGATAGAGTCTGATCATTCATTGGTCCTAAAACTCAAGAGAAGATGGAGAGAGTTGCAGTGCAAAACAGTTGCAGAGAAGCAGAAAACAGAGTACAAGAGTCTGCCTTATTTTCTTCTGTTTTGGGAAGCTGTTTTGAAGAACCTTCGAGTGGAATTATGAAGAAAGGCCTGGCAACATTTGAAGATCACATGTTCTAATATAACGGAAGGCAAAGAGTTGGTCCAGAATGATAAAGAGGAAGCCGGAGGCTGTGCTCAAAGTTGGTACCTCGAGAAGACTGTTTTCATCAGCTTTTCAGGAAGCTTTTTCAAGGACTTTTATACTGGACTTAAGGGACGAAAATCATGAATTTCTCTGCCCAGAATTGAAGAATATATGTTGTAGAACATTTTAGAATCAAGAATCATCCAGAAAGGTGGTGGAATGCATAAGTTATGATGCTGCAACGATGAGCAGAGGATAAGGAAAATCTGGAATTTCTGACAAGTCTTTCTGCGAAGCATTTTCAAGACCGTCGTTGGGCCACATTTCAAGAAGCTTTCTAGAAGGTTTTTGCACGATTTTGAAGAGTAACATTAGAAGTATTATGTGGCAGAATATCACCTTCGTATCTGCTGGAACCCTTGTAAATACTATTTATCAATCATAATTGAGTGCTTTCAGTTTCTGCAATGTCGTCTTTGTGTGATAAAACAAATTTGGGCATATGCTTTAGGGTTCTTAAAGAAAGTTCTCACACAATTTGATAATTTATGGAGGGGGCAATAAAGGGCTATTGGGGGGCAATAGACGTCTATTGCACCCAAATAGACGTACGTCTATTACCCCCAAATAGACGTCTATTGCACCCAAATAGACGTCTATTGGGGGGCAATACATGTTTTGAATTGATGTAATATCTTTTTTTTTTCCTTAAACAAAGTTTTATTTGTCTAATTTTACGGAGATTAGTTCTCATTCCGGTGATTGAAATCTATTGGAGGGCAATAGACGTCTATTGGGGGGCAATACAAGTTTATTCAGGAGGCAATAAACCTCTCCGACCCCATATAAGATCTACAACAACCTCTTTGGAGACTTATGACGAGGTTTCATAAAGTTCTATTGCCCCCCAATAGACGTCTATTGGGGGGCAATAGACTTCTTTTGGGGTCAAAAACCTTTCTGGCGACCTATAAGATCTCCAACGACCTCTTTGAGAACCTCCGGTGAGGTTTCCAGAGAAGTCTGGTGGGCGGCAGCCGGTGATCGGATTCCGGCGACCGGTGACGGGGCTCCAGCAAAGTCTCATATGGTTTCTCTCACCAAAAAAAAAAAAAAAAAACTTAATAGGGTATTTGGGAAGACTTCCTTAGAGTGTTTTGGGTAAGGAGAAATTAAAAAACACTTAACGGGGTAAGTGGGAAAAAAAATCCCTAAAAATGGGGTAAATGGACAAAATCCCTTCAAAAAAATTGAAATTATTTCATTTGCATGTATAATTATATTAGTGCTAATATTACTTGGTCTAGTGATATTAGTGCTTAATTTGTAAGTGGAAGATTCTGAGTTTGACTTGTAGACTAATTATTATACATAATCGGTTGTAATATTATCGGTTCTTTATTAATATTTCTTTAAAAAAAAAATTAAGTTCTTTTATTAACATCTTTCTTCTAAAGGGTACATAGGTAACTGACAATGAATATCTTTCGAATAAGTAATACTTGTGTTTTTGTAAAAGTTGAGTTGAATCCAATATCACAAGAGATTGGTGAACTGCGTTTTGCTTCTTCTTTTTTTGCTCTAAGTAAAGTTATAGATTTTTTATTTTATTTTTTTTTATCGGGAAGTTAGGTTAGTAACTCACACACTCATGCAGTGGTAAAGTTAGGTTAGTAAAGTTACAGATTTTAAACGCATTTGTAATCATATATATATATCAATGTTGTTACAGTAATACACTAATTGTTTTACCAAATAAGTAAATTTCATTGGATTATGATTTTGATTAATTACAATTCATTGAACATTAATAGTATATATAATATCTTACTGCAAATGTAGTTTTCATGGAATATGACTTTGGTAAATAATTACAAATTTACAATATACATATATAGAATCTAGCATGAAACTTATTAGGTAAGATTTGTTGGTCCAAATAATATAGACAATGCAAGTATAGTATGGCGACTCATAGGTGTTCAAGCCAATGCTATAAATAGGGACCTAGAGCTACATCCCCACAACATTATCATTCTTCACATATGTCATGTAGCTAGTATACAACATTATCGTCTGCTCTTTCTCTTTTCTTGAATTCTTTTTTCTTGCATTTCTAGGGCATCCTAGCTCCTAGTTGATCAAATTTCATATTGGCCGGGTTGACCTAGCAGAGAATTTCTAAAGTATTTCAGTGCTCGTGTAACTTGTTTATGGTACAATAGAAACTATATAGGGGGTCGAATATTAGCTTGTCCTTACAATATTCTTCATGTTTCTTTTTATTTTCCTCCAAGATATCATTCAATCTAGATAGCCTATAGAGATATGGAGGAAGGTCACATCACCTTTGAGTTCTCAAGTGACAAACGCAGATATGTATACATTTTGCTTCCCATCATGAATGAGTTAAGAGTCGCATATCGAATCAATGATTTACCAAAGTTGTAAGTCTCTTTTTATAAATTAGTACTATTAATATATGTAATCTGTCTATAGATGGGAGGTTTGGTCATGGACTTTCCTTGTGAATTTTATCGTGAATACTCCTTCCTTACCCTTGGGAACGTTTCTCTCTCTCTCTCTCTCATTTATTACTTTGATTCTTGATGATGATGATATATGACTAATATGGATACTTTTTATTTGTTTGGCGCATACACAGATTGTTGCCAGCAAACTGTCCAGTGCTTTCCCTCAGCAGCAACTTGTTCCTGCAGTTGCCTCAAGAAAAGTACGTGAAGAACTAGCTTGGTCAGTAGTACTCTGGACCTGAGATTCCTCCCTTGGACCACTTCATCCTCCCGAAGAAGTGGATGACGACGTAGCCCTAGGTAATTGAGTCTCGGCCCTCATAATTGTCCGGGGCCCTAGCACTAGAGGTGCCCTAGGCCCAAGAGTACCAAAGGCAAACATATTTTGTCGGTGGCTGAGAAAGTTATGACCACCGGTATTCAACAATCCAGGAAAACTGGCACTGTTTGCGGTGCCTAAATTCATAAAATTGTAACTATTTGATGCTCCCATAAAATTGGTACAATTACTGTTCAGGTTGCTAGTTTGCTGAATCCAAATGACAGTCCTCGATCATTCTGTAACTTTCTCAATAAGGCATAAAAATTAAGATATATATTTTTTTCGTGGTACTTCATACCTTCTTTTTTCTTTTCACCATGCATGTATTTTGGTCCAAAAATACTGTATTTGGAATCTGCTCATCAATGAATGCTACAGGTACAGCAATAAAAGAATTCAATTTTATCCAAGCTAAAATCAAACTATTAACTATGCATATCCTGATTCCTTGAAAGATATCAGTTTGATGCAAAACCAAATCAAAGTTCCCGACAAGGATACCATCTGGTACGGCAAGGATCTGAACCAAATTCCATTTTTATCCCATTAACGGAATCTGAATCAAATTAAGATAATCTGCATATATTATCGTTCTTATTGATACTATCATATATCTTCCAATTTATTAAATCTCCCTAAAGAAGAGGTCATCAATTTCGGTCAAATCTGTTGGAAATTGGGAATATATAGAATAGTCTTCAGAGGCGGAAACTAGGATTGGTCATGAGCTTGTACGCCAAGCACAAATTCCAGCCACGTTGATCATGTGAGAGCTGTGGGGATGAAGAGCTGTGATGAGAAGAAGAAGAGAACGGCTTTGAATTATGATATAATAAAAAATAAAAATAGAAAGGACAGGTGTTTTGGTTTGGGAGGAGTTAATTGAACGAGATTGCTCCTTCAAATCCCTTTGCCACTAATTGGGTTGAGAGCGGGAGGTAACTGAGATTGCTCCTTAAAATTATACGTTATCACGCCCTTACCACTAGTTGAATTGGTCGACTATTCCGATGAGCCCAAGTTGTGTGAAATCCAAAATTAAACTTTCTTTCTTTGCAGGCCCAATATATGAACCCTTTTTTTTTTTTTTTTTTTTTTTTTGGAGAAAACCCAATATATGAACCGTTTCGAGGCTGTGATGAAAATCCTCGAATTTTGCAGAGAAATGTGTATTTGTGTATGTCACTCTGTCCGTCTGTCGATTTCAGTTAAGAACCGTAATTCTAAAAAAAAAAAAAAAACGAAACAGCAACAATAGTTACACTCTAATCTACCATTTCATATGGAGGCTGAGGCTGCTAGGGCAGGTATCCTTCTTGCTATTCACCAAGATTACGCTGCTTTTGATTTAGAGTGTGACAGCTCTATTGTGGTGAATGCCTTGAAACATGGGATGGAAGATAGATCTGATACAGGGCGGATTATTGAAGATTGTAAGTCTTATTTGACGTCGTTACACTCTGTTCAGATTAGGCATATCTTCCGGGAAGCAAATGGTGTAGCCAATAGGCTTGGTCACCTTGCTAGTATGGATTATCTTGACGATGTATGGTTAGATGAGTCTCCTGCGATTATCCAGGATGTACTCTACGAAGATTCTTGTACTATTGCTAGAGGTCAAGGTTATATGTCCCCCTCTATGCATAATTTAATTATTAATTAAATAAGTCAGGCATGGGGATGAGCCTCCCAGTTTGGCTGGGTTCCAAACCCCTTCAAAAAAAAAAAAAAAACACAATAAAATCCATAATTTTTCTTTTAATTTAATAAAAGTTGCACGAAATCTTAATTCTCAATTCAATACATTCCTTAAATATTGCTCTTAAAACGGAGCACTAAAAGTAGTAAGATATTATGACATTTGATTCAGCGCCCCTCAAAAGCTGAATTAATGCATCTCAAAGATGGATTAGTTGCTTCGAATCTGTTGCAACACAAAATTTGCAGCACCAACTAGGGCTGCGACAATCCCAAAGGAACTAGCGAATATTGCAAGCAAGGTCGTCCATGACATCTCCTTTTGATTCACCAAGAGATCATTTAAAGCTCTATGTTGCTCGATGAATATATCTCCAGGCCTTTTATCTTCCAAGTTCGTTTTATCTAGGCAATCAGGTGGCACAACCTTTGTCACATCCTGCAGGGAATACTAGCTAGGTTAATTAATCCAGCGCAATGAAAGATATACACCTAATTATCCAAAATAATCTCATGTTCTTTGTGTTTATAGTTTGGGCTAAATACTGGTTACTACCCTGTGGTTTAGGTCTAAAATCAATTCAGTCCCTAGACTTCTAATTTCATCAAAAACACCCCTGCAGTTTCAATTTTGATCTAATAGGTCCAATCTGTTAGTCTTCCGATAATTGAGTCATTTAACTTATTGACGTGGCTCATATATGACCTATGTTTTATGATGTGGTGTTGAGGTGGCATGCATAGTCAATTTAGGAGTGGGTGTGTCTCACTATTACAAAATCTATCAAATAAAAAGTTTTTCATCAAATAATCCAACTATAAGTTGAACCGTACCCATAGCAGAATATTAACGAATTGGACCTATTAGATCAAAATTGAAAGTATAGGAGTGTTTTTGATGAAATTAGAAGTCCATGGACTGAATTGATTTTGGACCTAAACCACAGGGTAGTAACCAGTATTTAGCCCTTATACTTTTGTACATACTTGCATATGTTGTACGTACAATTGTACAAATGCATGCAGGTGTTTTTGTTGTGATGCAGATGATAAATAACAACAGGTTCAGATAATCAAGTTGACATTATAGGAACGTACTGTTGGGGAACTCAAAAGTTCACAAAGACATTAATTAATTTGTGAAATCAAATATATATGTTGTGGTAATTAAGTTAATCTCATACATGCAGATTTGAGGGACCCTTTGGGTTCGTGCGTCTGCGGTGCAGTGGATTAGTCTGACTTTCGCCGCAATGACGGTCAGGGCCGGTCTTGAGATTCTAAGGCCTGAGGCAAAGAATTAAAATGTGGCCTCCTATATAAATTTAAATATATAAATATTTATTCCTACATAAATTTTGAGAAATAAAAAACTAGTTAAACCTAAGTGATTGAAAAGGAAAAAAAACAAAAAAACTGAATGGGTGAGCAACCTAGGTTCGATTTGGGCCCAAGGATTGACATTGACAAGTTGAAGGAAAAAAAAAAGACAGGAGGGAGACTCAAACCTTGGTTGGCCTCCAGAGGCTAATTAAGATCACTCCCGCTGGAGCAACACTTCGCTTGGTGTTTGTAAACGCAAAACATTTTTATATACCTATTTTGTATCATATATACAGAACTTCCGAGGCCCCCCCGGAGCCGGTGGCCTGAGCCGGCTGCCTCAGGTGGCAGCCCTCACACTACAAGAAAAGTAGTCTACCACAACATCACAATAACAACATGCTCTAAATGTTCGTTGTTACTTACAGTATTCGACAACGAGCAAATAATGTGCGTTGTAGTAAATCATTTAATACCACACGCGTCATTTGCACGTTGTTAATTTGGTTATCAACAATCTACTTTGTGTGTTGTTATCTGCAAGTTGTCAATTAAGTTATCAACAAGCAGGTGTGCACGTTGTTGAAAATTTTTCAGAATGACAACATGTGGCGAACGCTGTCAAAACTTTGAGATAAAAAAAAAAAAATTGGTGAGGGGAGCTGTCCGTTTTATTCTAAATTTTAGGAGAAATTTGAAATTTGGTTGACCTACCTTTTACAAAGCCACTAAACGCCCTAGTCGAAGCCAAAACTCATTTGCCGCCACCAAAAGCTCTCGCCTCAGTCGACGGTGACCTTCATAATGTTCGACGGGCTCGGAGCCACCTAGTCGTTTCAGACTTCAAGCAGTCCTTCCCTCCCGCCATCAACTCGTCTCCAGGTACCAATCGCTCTTCATTCTCAGTTTTCAATTTCAAATTCTCTCAAAAGCTCAGATCTCTCTCTCTCTCTCTCTCTCTCACTCGCAGCGTCTCTCAGCTCAGCTCAGCTTCTCTGTCTTTGGTTCCCTTCTGAAGCTCAAGCTCAAGCTCTTTCTCAAGATCAGCTCCCTTCGATTCCTGCAATGCTTCTCCGATTCTGATTACAGGTACTTTTTTTTGACTTATTGTTCGTTCATGGTAGTGTTTGGTTCGAAAATTTTCGGAAATTCCACATAGCCATATACTCAATTGAATGGGAAATTGAGTATATGGCTTTGTGGAATTGAATGGGCAATTGAGTATATGGCTTTGTGGAATTGAATGGGCTTCTCTTATTGTATCTGCAATTGATTAAGAAAGTTTAGTTAGCTGCAATCTATGACTAGTTTTCTGCATTTTGAGAAAATAGGTAGAGTAGAATAGCACGGAATTTTGACATTTATAGTTCTGCAAATTGTTTAGTTTCGAAAATATATGAGGCAAATTGGAATAGGCTAAGTTTAGTGTGAGAATTTGCCTTTAGCTTCTCCTTTCGATTCAATTCATTGTTTAGTGAGGACTGCAATTTCTGCTTGTAGGGTCAAGAGGGGGAAGAACACGGTGGCTTTAACAAAGTAGCATTTTAATCTTTCATTGATTCTTAAAAGCCAGAAGAATTAAACATGAAGTTGAAACTGGACATGAATTTAGCTAACCGAAACCATAACTTGGACCTAGGCTGCAATTGCATTACCTGCACCACTTTGCTATAATGACTAAATCTGTTTTGGTTTCTCACCCGGCTCATGCTTCTTGGTATATCTTAATATCTTAAGATTAGTTACTCTTGATTTGTCATTCCTTCCTTTGATCTTCATCCGCAGGTGTGGTCCTTGAATGATTATAGCTCCAAAATATATAGAATTGTCACAGAAATATCACGATATTATATTCTTGAAGCTTGATCGTGACCAAGAAAATAAGGTTTGTCATCTGTCATGTTGAAATTTTCTTTGACATCATTATTTTTGTCAGGTGCCAGTGCTCTTATCTTATGTTTATTTTGATTATTGTTAGCAGCCATTTGTCTCAGTGCTATTTGTCTACTACAGTCTACTGAACAATCTAATGCTCTTGAGTTGATTAATTTGTTTTTTCCTTTCGAGCTTCATTCTTTTCTCAGTGTAGGTACTCATTCACTGCACTTTTTTTTTATCCTGTTTTTCATCTATGATGAGATTTTTTTATAGTCTACATATATCGACTTATTATCCTTTTTTTTTTCTCTTTTCATTCGTGCAATTTTACAATCCATTTTATTTCTTTATCAAAAGCAACCAAAGTGCCATACACTACAACAAGTAAATAAAGATACAATAAATCCCACAGCAAACTGCTGATACTATCTAGCAAAGGCGATCAGACTATCATTCCAATTAAACTGTCAAGGCTTTTTCTAAATTCCGTCAGTTTATCTTGAGTTTCTCCTTCCTCATTTTTCAGTGATTCTGATGTATTAATGAAAGATTGTTTGCATTTATCTCCCTTTGCAACATTTATGAAAAAACAAGGCATCTGGTTTTCTTGACACATATGGTATCACATCTCACTTCTCACTTGTATGGGCGTAAATGTTATAATGGGAGTTATGTCTCATGCTCGTTTAGGATGAGAGTTTAGAATTTTATAATCAATAAAATAAGTGAGGCAAAACTTGCAAAGGATCTCTGAATTGAGGTAAGCATCTCTTGGATTAAACCTTCTGTCTCAACCTTCTGTGATGCCTTAAGTTGCCTGGTTGTGGATTTTCCTACCAAGAAACGTGCAATTGACAAGGTCAAGCCAGCAAATGTGAAATCTCAGATAGAATGGGACAACTTTGTGAAATACAAACTTGGTCCTGAGTTTCGGGTAAATTTCTCCTTCTATTAAATGCTTTTTGGACACATGGTATTGCATCATTCATGATCTGTTACAGAACTTCTATTAAGAGGCCACTCAGGAGGTACAAATCTGCTCTTGAAACTTGAATGCATTATTACTCTTCGGATTCTGAAACAAAACACAGAAACTGCCAATTATCTAGAACGATTCTATACCACCTCTTGCAATTGAATTCATTTGTACACTTCATCTCAAAAGCTCCTGTATTCTCGACTGCAAATAGCCATTGACATCTTCTGCTACATAATTGTGTATGACATTGTAGTTTACTATTAAAATATGACTTATATTGTTTAGGGGATCAAGTTATTGATCTGATAGTAGTTGGTACGTGGTATACAAAATTATGTATTAAACATGAGTGGGCGGAATAGTCTGGTATTCGATATGCCTTCATACCATCTTCAAGTTTTTTTTTTTCCTTTTTTTTTTTATGGGATATCATCTTCAAGTTGGAAATGTGAAACTACTGTGTTTTTGAGTTAAAATAAAAAAAAACGAGTTCTGGTATGCGATGAGTTGTTCAGTTGCAAGACTTACTGCATATGACTATAGGTATTACTTTACTTGTGGACCTGTGGTCATGTTGTGAACTACGAATTAAGATAGATCTGATATGCAGTTTCTGGCTTGTGCTTAACAAATCCATTGGGAATGAAGAAGCATAATCTAATGTGTCTTGAACTAAATTCAGGGACCTTCTCAACAGAACATAAACTTAGAGAAAATGATAAATGCACATGCAACTACTTCTCAGGTATGTAATCTCTGCTATAATTGGTAAGATTTATGAATTTTAGGTGAAACAAAATTCACCTATTGTCATGCTATAACAAGAGAGGAATTTCTGCTTTGAGGTTCCTGGACAACAATCATTAGTCATTACAGTCTAATTATCATTTTAGAGTAGGGCTATGCTTTGAAGAATAAAATAGAATTGCTCTTGGTAAGCAACTAGGTACTGTACGGTACATGTTCAGTTTTAAGTTTTATCCTCTTAATCTACTGATACAATAGCTATTACTTCCAGAAACTGTGTGAGCAATATTACAGTTAGATGTTTAAACCAATATTTCTCTCTCTTAATTTCTTATATTTGTAGTCACAACAATCAAGTAGACCAATCAATGCTCCAAGCAATGATCTTGAAAATAGAAGATGTGCACTTTTGAATTGGAACAATTATGAAGAAGATGAAGTGGTGGCTGAAGGGAAGATCTCTTCAACAAATCCAAGTACAAAAGTTCATTGTGTGCCTCTTGGACGAGATTGTTGGAAGGTTTGGGTTGACGTGGTGTTTGATGAGTATCAGACTATGGAAGTGTATAGAGCAACCATGGATGCCAAACAACTTGGTGAAGCTGTAGGAAGCACTCTTGCATGGCCCAAAAGCTCCATTAAAATGCTCCCTTAGTAGTTGAAGTAGCAGGTACATTTTGCTTTACTAGAGAATTTATGTAGGTGAGGGAGTACCATGCATGTTTTGTCAATGCTGATGAACAAAGAATCCAGTACTTTGTCATGCTTGTTTTGTAAAGAACATATGTATAAGAGAATGTGGCACTCCTAATGAAATGTAAATTTTTCATACAAGGTTAGTGTGTACTAATATTGGCATGTGAATGAGTTTAAGTAATGGTGAATGTTTAGAGGTACAGGAAAGCATAACCCAGCAAATTGGGTGCAATAGTATGTACTGAAATTTTATAACAACGTATCCATTAATATGACAACGTACCGTGTATGCTGTCTAAAATTTATGACAACGTGCAGAGAATGTTGTTAAAACTTACAACATGCGCTTGAAACGTTATCGAAAATTTATGACAACGTGCATAGCTCATTGTTGAATAATTACAACAACATGCTTCGCCTCTTTTCGACAACGTTCAAAGCTCGATGTTAAGGACTCGGGGACTTTTAATGACTTTGGCATCTACAACATGCGGCAAACGTTGTCAAAAGTTATTGACAACGTGAATTGCATGTTGTTAAATATGTTTTTTCTTGTAGTGTCAGGGCCGGCCCTGATGACGGTGTAGGTGTTGGGATACCACTGCATGGGTATGTGCGTTACTAATCTAACTTCCCGATAAAAAAAAAAAAAAAAGTTAATCTCATGCATGCATGCATGCATGCATCTCCAACAATAAATAGGGGATCTATATATCCCAAATATCCCTGAAGAGAAAAAAATGTACTGCGTATGAAAACATATGAGAAAAGGCTGTACATATTTACCTTAAACCATTTCAAATCTCGTTTCATTCGAATTGCAGGTCCAACCATCTCATCCCATTGAAGGGGTCCAGCTACCTTTGCTGCTAAATGCAGTATGGTGTTGTCCCTATCGTCTTGTGCAGAGAGTATGGAATGCTCATCTGCACCCAACTTATCTACCAGACTGAAGATACTCCACTGATGATACATAGCTCCAATGTGGAATACATTCCGATCGCGCTCATCTGTTTCAATTATCAAAGCAGGATCGGAGGCTATAAGCTCAGCCAGGAACTGAGCATTTCCACATTTAGCTGCAATGAACAATGCATTTGAAGGCTTTCCTTTTGAAGGAATTGTTAAGAATATTCCTTTAACCGTCTTCTCATCTTTCTCTGAAACTATTTTCCAAAGTTGTTTTAGTACTTGAAGGCCAGGAGATTCGAGCTGCTTTCCTAAACCTTCAAAATTTGAAAGAGTAGATTTGAGAGTTTGAGTTCAGATTCTGTATAAGCTGAATACATCATATGAACGTACACTATTACACACAAACACAAAATATTTAAGTTGAAATGAATATATATAGAAGAATTCCATGCTTTTAAATGTGAACTGAGTCAATGTGGCAACATCAGTAAACGAGGGAATTGAGATGCAATGAGGAATGAAACTAACAAATGTGAAGGAAGCATTTCAACATTGCTGATCTAAATGCTTTAGGTTTCCCAGCCAACAAATGGAATGCTGTTTCACCACTGGTGTCACGAGCCTCTGCAAGCTCCCGGTATTCAAGAAGCATTTTCAATGCTAGTTCTGCAGTAAACAACTGTTGGCATCAGTGGGAGCATGAAACATTAGAAATCATAGCATAAGAGCTAGGGAACAGAGAGGGTTAACATAAGAAACTCATATAATTGTTGGAGATGCACAACCAAAGGCATGTAATTAAGTAATTAACTGAAAAATTCTACTCTCTCTATCTCTCTCCCTCTCTCTCTCTCTCTCTCTCCCCCTCCCTCCCTCCCCCCTCTCCCTCCCTCCTTTACATTTGCTTACCGTACAAAGAAGTGTCAGTTCTGTTGATGCAAATGAAAAATGTTGCAACTCGTTCCTCTTGTTCAAGGTCTTCGATAATTTTAGGGTACAGAAACCATGCCATCTTGCTATGACCACGAAAAGTGGCTAAACGAAGAGGTGACCATCCTTCAGCACACTTAAGTGTTGCCATGAGGGGATCTTTTTCCAGCATGATCTTTGCCACTCGTACCTTTCCCGCTGCTACAGCCAAACAAAAAGCTGTATTCCCCTTCTTGTCCAGCAAGTATAAGTCATCCTCTCTCAACAACTCCAGCAACTTCTTCATAAAGTCGCAATGTCCTTTAGAGGCCACAATATGAAGAACAGTCTCTCGGCTTTCTTTTTTAATAGAGGCACGTATAATGGAGCCATCTTCATGCATGATTTTGTTAGCCGCTGGCCAGTCACCTCCTGTTGCAGCTTCGTGTAGGGGAGCACACAGTGTGCGGTACTTATCTGTTCAAGTAAGGTCATTGTTAATTAGTTTGAGATGCTTTTCTTTTTTACTTTTTCTGTAAAGATTTGGAAAATGAATACATATATATGATTATAAATTAAACTCATAATTGAAGAGTCAAGATGATCTGAACTTATTGAATATAAGGAGCTACCTATAGCCTTAGTCCCTGGTTTTGAAATAGTATCTCATCAACGCAATCTGCCCTCTTAGCTGCTACACGTACATTCATGAATGGTTGGTTCTCATCGAGTTTAATGTACCTCAAAGATAAACATTGTGGCAGCTACTAGCTAGGGCTGTAGTGTGGACAATGTCATGTGTGTCCTACTCAGGGCAGCCATTTTGTTTGGTAATTATCGAACTGATCGAATATCAAATGATATTTTAAATTTGGTAAACCGTTTTTGAGTAATCGAAATCGATAAAACCGAAATCGAATATTACCGAATTGGTTTGATTTTGGTAAATACCTAATCGACCGATTATCTAAATATTAGTTATATATACTCTAGTTTTCAATACAAATACATATATAATAAGAAATATAAACATAATTATTTTCATAATAATATAACACTATTACTAATACTAGATTAATACTACATTAACTTGGTAAAAAATTGTTAAATAATTAGTTTTATTGAAAATAACTAAAACTTGATGTCATATATATGTACATATGAGAATTATAATCAGATAAGTAGATGAATATAAAGTTTTTGACAATTTATCAAATTAAAATTCTACTATTGTTCATTTTAATTTATATTCCAACTATATAAAAACTTATTGTAAAGTTGGTAATACTGAAAACCAAAATATTGAATTTGGTGTTATGATTAGATACCAAAAATTTTGGTTGGTAATTGATAGCTCAATTTTGAAACCGAAAGCCCTGATTTTGAAGTTGGTAAGGCATATAATGGATTTGAATCGACCGAGTGACAACCCTAGTCCTATACTATATCCTTAATTACAGTGATTCTTATATACATGTCAATTACATCATTAATGCTGCCACAGGGTGCTTTCAGCGATTCATGCGTTAATTGTCCTATGATGATCCATATGAAAATGATGAACTAAGATGAGCCATATCATATAAAAATCAATTCCATATGACAATTAATTTGTAAATATACAAGTTAATTACAAAAGCTAGCCCTAGTACTCATAATGACAAGGGGGAAACTTACGCGAATCTTCAAGCAATTAAGTGAGTGGAAGCTGGCTTGCAACGAGGCGGAGGGATTGCAACTTTCATTTAAGAGAAACAAAAGGAAGTCCGTTAATTTCTATGAGATACAGCAAAGATGCATGCTTTAGTTGTTTTAAATGATCAGAGAGCATTGCAGACAATTGCAATAAGATCAAACACAAAAGTAAAATTTTATATTACCAACTACGCATGCAGCCATTGAGATGAAACTGAAATAAAGTCTGAAATCAGCAGCTTCTGTATAAATGAAGGAGTCGTTCCCAAATGTGTAGTAATGAGTGCATATATATATATATATATAATGCTGTTTCAATGAGGCTGGTCTAAAAATGTTGTAATAACTATGACACCTGTGAAGCGCAATTGTTCTCTGTTAATTGTACGTTCATGTGAAATCCTAAAGCATAGTTGTTACTTAAGATTGAAGTTGGCGGGTGTGGGCCCAGTGGCGGAAGTCGATCTTTTCGCGTTCCGAAATGTAACACCTCCTCATGAGTCGTTCTGAAATGCATGTTGTAGTAATAAAGTCAAAGTGTAGGGAGACTGGAAACCTTACTAGACAAATGCCTGCGTTAGGTAAGTGGTGGTCCATGTCCGTCTTTCAACAATAATATTGTTCTTTTGTTGATCATGTGAAAATGACACATATTGTTTTGGAGAGGTTCTTGCGTGGGGCAGCCGCACCGCGTGCACGTGGTGGTGCGGCTGACCAATCAGTGTTTAAGTAGGGGGGTATTTTGAGTATTTCACATTTAAAAACCAGAGACAATTCTAGAACAAAGACAAAAAAACTCTGAGACTTGATTGGGCAGCCGCACCTAAGAATTAGTCTATTTTTTGTAATAACTACTCCACTCTCCTCATGACACCTTGGCCAACAGATTCGAGACCGGGCCCAGTGCAAGTGTGCGTGGGCACTGCGTGCAACTGGAAACTCTGATAACGAGTGCAAAACTGGAAAGTCAACAATAATGCGTGAGAATAAGACCTTCCCAAATATTCATGGTTGGGCTGTTTAAATATTCATCTGGGACAACAATTTCATTGTCTTTGACTAAAGTTTCTGCGTAACTTGGAAATTAGGCGAATAGAGAGTTATGGCTAATTCATTAGCCTTGTACTTGATAAGTTTTGACAGATTCAAACTTTACGAATTAGCAATTCAATTTTGTGAGAGTGCTGATTGATCATTCACATTTTCTTTGAATGATTGATACTAAACCAGCTTTATTCCTAGTAGTACGTACCTAGTTATAAGCTCACCCTACAAGACTCAGCAGTCAGCACATTTGCTAACACTTTGTTGAAAAAAAAAAAAAAACACCTTTATCACTAAATTAAATGGTAGTTAGCAAATAAATTAACTTGCATGGTGGGAGCCTATTTTAAAAGTTTTCATAAACTTAGCTCTATTAGAGTACAAGGTATAGTTTCCCTTATTCGGTTGGTTGTATAGAAGATTTCATGACTATGACCACAACTATGATCATTCAGGGTTCCATAGTCTTTACTTTTCAAGTTGGATACAAGATTGCA
This sequence comes from Rosa rugosa, assembly GCF_958449725.1. Lineage (NCBI taxonomy): Eukaryota > Viridiplantae > Streptophyta > Magnoliopsida > Rosales > Rosaceae > Rosa > Rosa rugosa. The sequence continues at coordinate 2,665,355 of NC_084825.1, forward strand.
AATGATACCCTAGGCTACATGGGGGAACACCTTTATAATCTTTTATTTAGTGAACAAGTTTATGAAAGATTATCATCTTATATACTAATTTTTCAACTTATTGCTTTCTTTCTTGTTTTGCATCGCTTCTGATGTTAATGGTGTTAAAATACATTCCAAATAATGTATTGATGTTATAAAACCATGAATTTCTTACTTTGAGCCAGGGCCGGCCTTGCTGCTGGGCAGCATTGGCGACCGCACAGGGCACAACAAAGAGGGGGGCACCAGATTTTTAAAATAAGATTTAATATATATATATATATATTTTGCAGAGATGATCTATACATTAGTACCTAAAAACTGAACGGTTGAGATGTGGATATGCGACCGAAAAGTGACCCTAAACCCTAACCTCGCTCTGAAATTTCAAAGCGATGCCTCGCTCTGGATAGGATCTGATATATATATATATATATATATATATATATATATATATATATATATAATTAATTAATTATATATAGCAATACGTAAGGAACGTTAAAAAAAAATTACAGATTTCTAAACGCGATTATTCCAGCATCTTTTCTTCTTTCTTTTTTCAATTGCACGCATGATGCCATTATTCCAGTGTCTCTTACTCTCTCCCAAACCTTGAAATCAAGCAAATTCTCTTTAAATTGGTTTCAATGGTTGTTCAATCCTTCAATTTCTTCTCATCATTTATCATCACCACTCTTTCTCCTCTCTATACTTATGTTCATCTACAGTGTTCATATGAATTCTTCGGGTTTCCATCAATGTAGGCTGAGGTACAAATCAAAATACGTATAGGTGTTTTTCAATTTTGATTTTGGGTTACTTGATTTCTGGGTTTTGTTGATTGCTAATTCGTTTTCAATTTTCAATATTAGGTGCAATTGGAAGTTAGAGTTTCAAGTCGATCTCGAGCAGAAAAGGAAAAACAAGGAGCAAAGTTGATTCCACATTTTATTGTTCTATGTTCAAGTATTTACATTCAAAGTTTAGTAGACTGATGTTTGGCTTCTCTTTAGAGATCTCAATTATTGAAGAAATTCTTTTTTTCATTTAATTTTATTGATGTATATATATTTTTCGCCCAGGGCCTTGAAAAACTTAGGACCGGCCTTGCTTTGAGCTTGTTGCTCCATTTAAGTGTATAAAAGCAAGATACGAACGCACACAGATTCAACAATATACTGGATCTTCAAAAATTAAAATTCATGACTTTTATATATACAATATCTATTTTTGAGAAATAAATGGTTTTTTCTTTTTAACATTAAACGTTTGGCCATTTTTTGGGTTTCAATTCTGTTTTTTTTTTTTTTGGACAAAATTTGAATTATGTTCTTACATATATATGTACCATGTACATATTTCTTCTGTAAAATCCCAACCGTAAGCCCACAAGAGTAATATATATTGCAAATAAAAAGGATTCATAAAAGAGAAAAAAAAATTGAGAAACTAAAATCAATTACTTAATTAAATGCATGTGAAATTAAATAAGGATAAAGAGGGGAAGTGAAAACTTGTCTTTTAATTGTATTTATTGTTTAAAATATTTTTTTTGAATGAAATTTGTTAAAAATTGTTTAAAATTTTTAGATAGTGGAATACACATGACATACAATGAATAAGGAAGGTAGAAATGGGAAGGTTGAAAGGGAAGGTTGCTAGTATTTCTCTAAAAGCTAATGCTCATCCATAATTAACTGCTATGGTTGGTTTAGTTCTTTAAGGCAATTCCAATTAGGTTGATCAAGGCCTCAACAAACATTTTCTTTGCTGCATATTCGTGGGCAAACGCGGCTGTTTGAGAAGCTTCAAAATTCTAGAGCAGTTAAAAACTTTTGAAATGAAAGAGGAAGAGGAAGATAGAGGGGACATAGAGGATTCAAAGGCTCAATCTGGGAGCGAGGTATGGTTGGGTGGGTTCGCCAACGAAGAATGGGTACATTCGGCGGCGGAGAAAGTTATGCTCGTGGTGGGTCAAAAACCGTCTGGAGAAGAGAGAGGACGAAGAAGGGAAGGAGGAAGAGAAAGAGACGGCGGAGATCCTCAAGTCAGCAGCATGATCGAACAAAAAAAAAAAAATTTAAAAATATTTTTAATATATATTGACTAAAAAAGAAATACAATTAATATTGTAATTAATGAATTAAATATAATGAAAAGGAAAAAAGACCAAAAAAGAAAGAGAAATTTTATTCACACACCTTTAAATACTAAATACACATATTTTTTTCATATACCCAACATCTTGTTTTATAGGTATATAAAATTACCAAAAGAGAAATTTATATCAAAAATAGAGAAACATAGTTGGAACATATTTTATTATTTTGTCAAGCTAGTATGATGTCAATATATATGAATATATGGCTAATTAGTATAGTGGCTAGGTTTGTTATTGTTATTGGAGGAGTACTGGCGTCTGTTGTTCTCTAGCTTGGTTCTAAAGTGCATATAATGCTCGATCTTGTCGTTTCCTTATTTGGCTATGTTGTCAATTATCGAGTGCATATAATGAAAAAAAATATATTGATAGATGCTCTTGAAGAAAATCTGCTGAATTTTTTCCTTCAAAATAAGGCTCACATGGTGTATAGTGAACCGAATATATAAGTATGGTATTTTGATTCTGCAAGGTGATTTTAAATAAAGGAAATTTATTTTGAGTTGGAAGATTGAACTAGTAATACCTGGCTTGTGTGTGCTAAAACTGTTATTTGTCTTTTTGAGATTCAACTATAAAGTTTTGAATATGAAACACATAATGGTTGAATTGACAGGAGGACAAGTATGTTTAAATTAATGGCTTGTGGATTTTAGCTTGACAAGTTGAACATAGCAAATTAATGTTTTGTGTCTCCAGCTGCAGCGTCTTCTAGTAGCTGGTTCTCTTTTGTGTTTGCAGCTTTTCTTCTGTTGTATTTTTCTTTGGTGTTAGCTTTGGTTGTTGCCTTCGTTTATAAAATTTTCAGTTGACCAAAGAGGAAAAAAAAAATGAATGTTTAGTGGATAGATATGGTGCATTGTGAATGAGGATAGTTTAGGAAGCTTAGGGTTGTGTTTTTAGTAAAATGTTAAAATCAAAAGTTAGGAAGTAATGTATTAAGTAGGAGATGTGTATCTATTATTTAGCAATGTGTGAATAAAATTTCTCAAAGAAATACGATCAATATTATAAATAATGAAATAAATATAATCAAAAAATAATAATTAAGGTGGACCCCGTTAAGAAACACGGATAACCATAACTTTTGGTGGTGGCATCTGCTACAGAGAATACCTTTTTATATTCCGTATTTCCGTGACTGCAACATATCTAATGATTTTTAAATACAATTATCCGTATCTTTTGAAGCAAAAGATGCCGAAAAATGATAGTGTCCTATGAGGCTTTTTCTAGTAACCAAGAAACATTTGTTTAAATGATATGTCATTGGACGAAGAGTTTATTTACGGATCATAACAAGAGAAATTTTGATAGTTGGGCAGTACTTCTCTGACCTAGCCGCACGCTAGGGTTTACTCTCAATCTTTGGGAGATTAATCTTCCGTCCACTTCCATGGATGTCCTGAGTTGGAATTGCAGGGGAATCTGCAACACAACTACTACAAGGGCGCTGAGGGATTTGATCACACAGAATCAGCCTCAGATTGTCTTTCTCTGTGAAACAAAAATCAGTACTTTGAGGGATTTCAAAGCTTTGCACAAGGATCTAGGGTTTGCGCACTCGAAGGAGGTCTTGAGCGTGGGTCAGGTGGGAGGCCTGGCGTTCTTCTGGACAAAGGATGTCGATCTGCATGTGCGTACTGTCTCTGCGCATCACATCGACGCATAAATTAGGGGTGCACCTGGTGAACCGTGGTGGAGAATAACAGGGTTCTATGGTCATGCAAGGACAGGAGATCGTGGGGATTCTTGGCAGCTTCTCCGTGATTTGGCTGATTTAGATTCTCTTCCTTGGGTGATAATCGGCGACTTTAATGAAATACTGAACAATAGTGAGAAGTTAGGAGGACCTTTGCCTAGTGAAAGACAGATGCGGGGTTTCCGTGATGCATTGGGATATGGTGATCTTGCTGATCTAGGGTTTCAGGGTGCAAAGATGACCTGGTGGAATTCTGAGACTCAAATACGTTTGGATAGAGCAGTTGGTACCTCTACATGGAGTGACATCTTTGGTTATTCAAGGGTGAAACACTTGCCGCCCAGTGATTCTGACCACGTTCCCATTCTGTTACAAGCTAGTTCTGTACCTCTGCCCAAGCGTCCTAAGCGGCACAGGTTTAAATTCGAGTCCTTTTGGTTGCAGCACCAAGAGTGTGATCCTCTTGTGTTATCTAATTGGAAAGCATAAGATGGAGGTGCTCCATGTTTGTACTAGCAAGAAAGATCATTAACACGAGATGTGCCTTGGAATCTTGGCAGCGTGATACATTTAGACTGCGTCAAAATCAGATGGAGGATATTCGGAGCAGATTGGAAGTGCTTATGAATGAGCCGATGTCTGAGGCAGTTTACAATGAGAAGAAAGTTTTAATGATTTCTTTACAGGATATTCTGTCGCAGGAAGAGGCATTTTGGAAGCAACGGGCCAAGGTTACTTGGTTGCAAGAGTATGGAGAATATTGTGACTTCATATTTTTCAAAAACGTTTACTACCACTGATCTTGATGTTGACGCAATTAATCTGACCTTAGCGGCAATTCAGCTGTGTGTTACTAGTGATATGAATCAAAAGCTATGTGCCCAGTATTCAGAAGAAGAGGTCAAGTGTGCTTTATTTCAGATGTACCCAACGAAATCTCCTGGCCTTGATGGTATGCCTCCATTGTTTTTTCAGCATTATTGGGAGGATATTGGGAAAGATGTTACTGAGGCAATACAAAGCTTTCTGCACACTGGTTCTTTGTTAAAATAGATAAATTTTACTCACATTTGTTTGATACCAAAGGTGCAGAATCCTGAGAATATGGAAGACTTACGACCTATTGCACTTTGTAATGTTATTTACAAACTTTGTTCTAAAGTAATTGCAAACAGACTGAAGGTTTTCTTGTCATCTATTATTTTTCCTTTTCAGAGTGCATTTGTGCCTGGGAGACTGATCACGAATAATATCCTAGTGGCTAATGAAGTAGCTCATTTTGTCCATAACAAAAGGGAAGGTCAAGTTGGGTATATTGTTTTGAAGTTGGATTTGAGCAAGGCCTATGATCGTATGGAATGGGTATTTTTGCACAAGGTTTTGGAGAGATTTGGCTTTGCTTCTACATGGATAGATGTTGTTATGCAATGTGTTTGCTTTGTGAGGTACTCTTTTCTGGTTAGAGGGAAGCCTAGAGGCCTGGTAATTCCAACTAGGGGTTTGAGACAAGGGGATCCATTATGATCACCCTATCTGTTTCTTATTGGTGCAGAAGGCTTCTCGGAATTGTTACAACAAAAGCAACAGTTGGGGTTATTACCTAGTATTGCTATTTGCTCAGGAGCACCATCTATCAATCATTTGTTATTTGCAGACGATAGTATGCTATATGCTCAAGCTACTCCGGAAGCTTGTTTTCAGATCAAAAATGTTATACAGACATATGGAAGGGCTTCAGGTCAGGTGGTTAACTTTCATAAAAGCTCTGTTGTGTTTAGTAAGAATGTTGCAGATTGTGAGCAAGATAGAGTGGCTAATCTGTTAGGTGTTGAAGTGGTGGAGTCCCATGAGAGATACTTAGGTCTTCCTACTTACATAGGACGTAAGAAAATAGCTACCTTCCTTTATATAAAGGAGCGGTTAGCTGAAAAACTGAAGCATTGGCAAGGCAAGATGTTGAGTGGTGCTGGTAATGATATTTTGATCAGGGTAGTGGCTCAAGCTCTCCCTAATTATGATATGAGTGTGTTTCAATTGACAAAAAAATTTTGTGAAGATCTTGAGCAGATGTGTGCTAGATTTTGGTGGGGGAGTACAAATGATAAACGTAAAATACATTGGAAGAAATGGGATGATTTGTGTCATGCCAAGGAAGAGGGTGGCTTGGGTTTTCGGAGCTTATCAGAATTTAATTCTTCGATGTTGGCGAAGCAAGCTTGGCGGGTTGTCTCTAACCCGGATACTCTTGTGGCACAATTGTACAAAGCTAGATATTATCCTAATGGTTCTTTTTGGAATGCAGAAGAACATGCTACTCCTTCTTATTCTTGGCGTAGCATTTTTTCTACTTGAAATTTATTGATTGAAGGTGCTCATTGGCAAATTGGGAATGGAAATAATGTTCTCATGTTGCGGGATTCTTGGATTCCTAAAACTATTACTCATAAACCACAGCTATTGGGACCGGTGCAAGATAATTTGGCCAAGGTGAGTGAATTGATTATTCCTCCTAATTCTTGGGATGAGTATAAAATTCGTTCCACTTTTATACACTCAGATGCAGAAACTATTCTAGCAATTCCTTTGAGTGCTAGAAGTCCGGATGATAGATTGACTTGGCATTTGGGGAAACAAGGTATGTTTACTGTCAAATCTGCATATCGTCATGCTTTCTCTAAAACTGCATCTATTCTTTCTCCTTCTGTTGTGAGTAATCAAAGAGTGTGGAAGAACATTTGGCATGCCAAAATCCCTAGCACGGCAAAGGTTAATGCTTGGAGGATTTGTCATAATATTCTGCCTACTCTAGACAGATTGGCATCAAAGAATGTTATTTTAGAATCTCAGAGTTGTGTTTTTTGCAATGAGGTGGAGACAAATATTCATCTTACCAGAGATTGTGCTTTCACTAGAGAAGTGTTGTCCACCAATTTGCAAATTGCTGGCAGTTGTTTTGGGGGGGGGGGGGGGGGGGGGATTCTGATCAGATGGATGCTCTTAATTGGTTGAATTTGTGTGTTGGGAAGTTATCAAAAACAGACTTTGATCAATTGTTGCATTTTATTTGGGGAATTTGGAAAGAAAGGAATGATAGGGTATGGGAAAACAAAATCACTTTAGCTCGTGATATAGCTCTCATGTCTTCTGTCAGACTGAGTAACTTTATTTTTCACAATACAAAATTACATGGTTCTCAGGGAACTAGGAAAATTTTGAAGTGCCAGTGCCCTCCTGTGGGTTGGTTGAAGGTAAATTTTGATGGAGCTTTTAGTCCGAGCTCTGGCAAAGCAGCAATTGGTTTCTTAGTCCGTGACTCTCAAGGGACTTTTTTGGGAGCAGTGGGGAAGGTAGTTACTCGAGTTCAGTCTGCTGAACATGTCGAGCTCTTGGCTTGTAAGGAAGCATTTGGTTATGTGATGGAACATGGTCTATGTCCAGTAATTTTGGAGACTGATTGTTTGGTTTTGAAGCAACAAGTGTGTCAAGAGGAGCTGCAAAATTATTCTATTCTTGGAAGGTTATATGAGGACCTCAGACAAGATTTGAAAGAGGTGAACCAAGTTAGAATTATTCATGCTAGCAGAGAGGCAAACATGGCTGCGCACAAATTGGCAGCTCATGCTGCAGATTTTGATCAAGCTTTCTTTTGGTCTAATATTCCTTCCTTCATTCAAGATGTAATAGAATCTGAGAAATGTATTTCTTAATCTGTTTATTAGTTATCAATAAAGTCTAACAAGTAACACCATTCAACTCAAAAAAAAAGAGAAATTTTGATAAATGACCTATTTTACGTTTTTAAATTGATTTTTAACCATGTTTTATCAAATATTTAAAAAATGGCCATATGAACGGATCAAAAATTTTAGTTACCCCTATTAAAATTCTGTATAACTCATCTACTGTAAGACTCGAATAAGATATATTATACCTTTTGCATAATTTCCACGAAGATATTCAGAGGAACTGTCAGCTCCTTGTAAGTTACCTCCTTGCTTCTCATATGTGGATCCTCAATTCTAGAGGCCTTTCACATTCAGTTTACAAATCAGCATCATGAGAAGTGGAGATTGACACCATGTCTTCAAGCAATTAAACCAAGTCAAGTCTGAATTAGAATAAATCATTATCAATTCTTTCAAGCAAATCAAGGCCAGATGAAGATGCTCCCTTCGCTTCCTTTTTCTTTTGATCCGTCGCCTACTTTGGCCCTGACTTGAACAAAGAAATTAGTTTCAACAAGGGGATTAAAGCTCTCAAAAGGTCTTCATTTCGCAGAAGAAGGGAAGATTTTATATGACTTTTGATCCATTCATAGGGTCATTTTTCAACTATTTATTAAAAGGTGGTTAAAACTCAATCTGAACGCGTAAAATAGGAAGAAGACAAAGTCCAGTATCATGCACAGTCCATGTTACAGCCTTCCTATCAATTCACATTCTACATGAACTAGTACTATTAGTCTATTACCGTACTACGTACCAGCTGATCGACTGGTCATCAGCCAGAGTTCTGGTTCATGCCAACTGTAGAGTTGTTTTGAACATATTCATTCGTCGAAAGATGGGTTCTTCAATTGTATCTAATTGAAGAACACTTTTGATCAAAGGGCTTCACCTGTCTGGTGACTCGATCTGGTCATTAGCCAAATTATTAGCTACCGCCATATGCAATTATATTTAAATACTAACCATCTAGGCAAATGTTCTCACCATCTGTATCTCCCAAAACTTTGTCTTCGCTTCATGTTCAAGCAAACCTCAACACCGCCACCGTCATCAAAGCTGCAGCTCTGAAGTAAATCTCATTCACGCTTGTCTAGACCCTCGTCAATATTTCCTCTTTTTTTAAATACGACTTCCTTGGATTCCTGCTAGAAACAATTGTGTCGCCCAAGACAGACAAACTAACCCAAATCCAACTCCGGTGTTCAAGAGTTTGGACGAGCAGAAGGGTACTCTCGCACAAGCTACTTTACAAACGACAGAGAAAAAGACAGTAAATCCTGTTCCAGCAATACTGGCAGAAAACTGGGTCGGAGCTAAGGAAGCTCAGGGCCAGATTTTTGAAGTGAATGAATTGCTGATTTCCCATTCTTCTTTCTGTCGATCATTTTAGATAGAAGGCTCTCGCAGTTGTGGAAATAGTTCCTCGTGTATAGGTGTCTGTCTCTGCCCTACCTTTTTTCCATTCTTCTGCTTTGGCATCCCCCTTGTCTTGAATTTTTCAGGACTCTTTAAAGGAGCAACTGTAGTCCCATGCATCTTCACTGGAGAACCATCAAATATTGACTCTTTTCCTGAACTGGGACCTATCAAAATACGGAACCAGAACACAATGCTTTCCCAAACTAGCTGAGCTTTTCAATGAGTGAAACTCCGCAACAACTGAAAGGAGATGCTTCATCTCAGTCCCTGTACCCCATCAAGTCATATAGTGAAGTTATATCTAGTCCACCTCTCTCTGCTTCACTTTCTCCGGACATGAGCAACTGCGCCATTTTTCATGTCGTAGGAAGTGCTCAGCAATCCCAGAGCTGATCGAAAAGCATTGAATCTCGATGAACATCTTGCAGATCAGTGAGTGCAGGCTTTTCAATATCCGAGGCAGGGTCTTGGCAAACCAGTTAGACTCTGACAATCCACTTATTTCTCTCCATGGCTCCTCACATTGCTGAGGCAACATTTTTAAAGATTCCGACTTTGTATTTCCTGTTTTGCTTCATAACTCGGCAGGAAGGGTTGGGAATCCTTAATGATGCCCATGTTCTGTTCTTGTTGCAAAACAAGCCCATGAGGGTAGCCATGAGAGGCCATCAGGCAAACGTTATCCACCACGAAGCTAAAGAGAAAAGAGAAACCCAGTTAAGAAAACTAAACTTCTCTCTCTTTTTTGTGCTTGGTGCCTCTTCAGGCCACCATAAACTGATCCATCCCAGGACTCAAAAATTCGAGATTTTATTAGAATTTGGTGTTATTCGTTTTGAGTGGCACCCAAATTAGGAGGATTGAAAATCACAAAATTAGATAGTTGTTTGATAAGAGGATAAGGGGAGTTCTGATCTAGAATCCAGGTTGGATTTCTCATATCAGACAAGATGTGTCAATTTGTTTTCTTCTGGTCTCTGGCCTACATCCAATATAGCTCTGTGCACCTTCCGAAACATGATTACTTCTTCTAGTTGTAATAGGGGATAATGGCCTGATATATCGTTGGAAACCAATTTGTGTTGTGTCTGGCCGAATTCTAGTTGTAATAAAGTATGATTTTTTTTTTTTTTTTGAGGTAGGGCCAAAACGGCTGCCTTAAGCCATAACCATTAATGAAATCATAGGATACAAGGGGGGGGGGGACATAAAGCCTAAACCCCAAATTATAAGGAGCCTTAAGAGAACATTCCGAAATAATATCAGAAGTCCCTACTAATATTGTGTATTCTATCACGCACCAATTAGCAAAGAATGCACATCTGGCTACTCCATTTGCTTTACAAATTTGGCGACATACCGGAAAGATAATGCTCACGCGGAGCCATAATAGACTAATAATATCAACTTTCCAACTATGTTGCCACCAAAAAATAAATCCGGTGACACTTGGCTTCATTCTGCCACTAGGAGGCTGCAACCATTTGACAATGCAAGAAGTTTGCCGCCGCCCTAGGCCAGACAAGGCACTCAAGGTGCATAAACCGGGACAACGTCCACCTCGCCCTACAAACCTAGAGTAGGACATTATTATGGGCATAAAGCCACCTAAAGACACTGAAAAATAAATTAAAATAGATAAATAAACTGAAAAATAAATTGGGCCTAGAGCCAAAGCCCAGGCCCATATGATACCAAGCCCAAGCCTAAAAAGAGAATTGCAGAAGGCACGACGCATTCCTCTCGTCCTGCCGCCGACAGCTCCATCGCCGCCCCCTTGACGCCGTGCAAGGGCAGTCTGACCCTCCAACCTTCCATTATCCCCACACCGGCAAGACGCGCCACCCCATCCCCGATCCGAGCAAAGCCGGCCGAACCCAACCAAAGCAAACGGATCCGAACGAAGATCAGAGGAACCCAGCAAATCCGCCACCGGGTCTTCACCGCCAACAGACCGCCGATCCCGCCACCCCAAATCTAAACAACCACCAAAGAGTCTGTGCACCGCCCGAGGATAGATGGACTCCGATCCCACCTGCCTGCCCCCGCCAACGTCAGAGTCTGCAAACGATCGGGTTTGCGCCGTCATCCCCCTGCAACCTCTTCTCCGACTGGACCGTGCACAACCAGACACTCGGTCCCTTCTGTCCCGTCCGACGACGACGCCGAGAGGGCGCGCCGCCGGACAGGCACTACTGCTACTTTGCGTTTTCTCTTAGCTAGGGTTTTTGGCTCTCTTGGAAGATCGTAATTATTCTATTATTATAAAGTATGATATTCTAGATGTCCTAATCTGTATCTAATTAGGATACCTTGTACTTCAAGATATTGTACATGTAATCTTCTACATAAAAATATCCATATTATCAATGAAAGTATCTAAAACTCTTATCCTAAAACATGTTATCAACACAAAACCCTAACCATTAATCAATTAGTCAAAACCCAGACAAATCCTAAAAATAAAAAATAAAAAAATTAAATAAAATGTTAGCCTGGCTAGCCCTCGCATAGCCTCCCATCAACCTTTTGCACCCGTGCGCCTAACCTCGCTGCCCCATGCCTAGCTAGTCTCACTAGACTGCCCTAGTGCCCTACCATCTACACCAGCCTTGCAGACCCCACACAACAATCACCACGCACAGCAAGAGTCTTGCCTCAAGATTGAAGGCACCGTTACAATTCTATCTCAGGATCGAAAACATATCTGCAATCCTAACAAGTAAGATTTTCCAAAGGTTCTTGCTTTCTTTAAATTCTTGCTTTCCGTACTTGGGGATTCTAATATCCCTTTTTCTACCTCCCACCTTTCTTATAATGTGGGATTCTAACCCAAACTGTGGGGGTTCATACTACTCTGAACAAGAGGTTCGTTGAGAAATTGAATATACTATGAACAAGAAGTTTGTTGAGAACATGACCAAACGACAATTCAAAACATCATTGTTTTGGTCTAATCCAAAATTCTAGTCAATTTCTTGGTGGCGAATTATGCTAAAAAATTTATTGGTTTCGTGGAAGCACTAAAGGCTCCTAAACTAATTTGTTCTTTGTTTTCCCTTTTTGGGATGCCAAACTTGAACAAACTCGACTCTGCTTTATTATGCACTACTCAAATGTATGGTTGGAAATAACCGAACGAATCTATGGGTTCAGCACTTTGGTAATATCCGAGACCCCCAACTTCTGAATTGCGTAAGGCCTCACAGGCTATAAATCAGTGCTTCAGTATTATTCGGAAATCCTCAGCATTAGATCTATGCTAAAATCATGTAATCAGAGCATTACAGATGAGGAATTGATTGAGAATATTCTCTACACCTTGTGAAAAAAGATTATAATGGCACACCTAAGAGAGATTGTCGTGAGCGAAACTCTAAATCTAAGGATAATCAATTCGGACGTTTTGCTCTATCTAATCGTTATACTCAAGAAGGAAACCGCCAAAGCCGTGGTGGAAAGAGAGGGATCGCCGCCGCCGCTTGCCATAGGGCTTGCAATATACGCACACATTTTGCGCCTCAATCACGATAAGATCAATTAACTATAAATCGAGTTTTAATGTGAAGTGTGTTTCCAATGTGAAGCAATTGATCATTGGGCAAAAACGTGTCATGTTCTGATTTAATAATTGCTATCTACAAAGCTTGAAGGGAAGCAAGAAAAGCCTATCATGCAGAACATGAAGACAAAATGTCGAGCTCAAGATTACAGATTTTTGACTCTGCCAATGTCAAACGGCATAGAAGTCGCTGTTTTTTATCAGAACCTTTTATTTCCAAGAATGATTGTAATAACATTTGCCATATTTTATTACTGAACATTGGTCTTATCTTCCCTTCAAATAGGCTCATACAAAATGGATACGATGTCTAGGCTAGAGTTGTAAGAGATACGTGTACTTAAGCGAGCATAGCTCCACTGAAATCTCTTCTCTTCTTACTTGGTCGTATATTTGTGTTGGAGTTACCGAAAGAAGTTGAGTGACTACCATTGTTAGTATTAATAGTTTTGGATTAGATATTGTTCTGGAACTTTGATGTATTTGTTGGCTTAATAATGAATAAAATTTGAGTTTTTATTCCCTTAATTTTATTTTCGAGACATATTCCTTTGTGACAACTGTGAAAGGCCCATCAGATATAAATCATATAATCCAAGGCTGTGTAATGACATAATTTGTTTTGCCCAACGGCACCATAATACACGCTCCTAGAGCTCTTTAGAGATATTGGAGCCAACGGATATCATATATAATTTTGTATAATTATACATGATATCAACCCTATGAGATAGTCGACTTGCCACCTCCACCTGTATAACTTTGTATCTTACACTTCTGTAATCGAGGTTATATTGTTTTCATCTCAACTCAACTACAGGTTACTGTTTTGTCAAATCCTGATCCTGCAAATACAGGGTTTGCCATCAGAGGTGCAGACCCTGTATTTGCTGCTGATTCTAGGGGTCTCAACTTTAAGGACACGTTTTCATATATATGAATACCCATGTTGTGAGTCATGTTCACCCAGACACCCAGTCAATTCCTTAATTTAATTGTGTCAACTTCCATTGAATTTAAATTCAGTCGTAAAGAATAACGAGAAAAGTAACTTCAACTGCCTCATTACTATCCACCCTTAAATTTAAATTCAATGATAGCTAAACACAATTGAATCAAAAATTAACCGAGTAGATGAACGAAACTATTGTTTGCAATCATCACCTGAATTAATCACGTGCTTATTAACTTCAGCGACCATGACTTTGGAACAAAATAATTCCTACTTATTTCTACAGATAGTAATGCATCAAGCCTGATATAAAAACAGCACCCTATTATTTCAGGGTCAACATTCCTGTCCTATTACAGAAACTTTTTTAATGTCGAGACTACAGTATTGAAATACAGAGAGAGAATGAGGGAGCATAGGAGAGAGAAAGCCTGCCGTGTAGCTAACCCAAGTTGGATGGAATTAACTCTTCTACGAAGACACATGAGCACCCAACAAACAACTCCCTCTCTCCTCTGTGAAGACTGAAGAATGACCAAAATTACAAGCCACGGCAAATGCTACAACATATGTATGTGGAGAGCTATCTAACCAAAATGGGGAAGGAAGCCTCCAAATGAAAAAAACAAAACAAAAATACATCCCCCTCATGTTCTCGACCTCTTCTGCTTTTGGGATACAAAGCGAACCCCTTGCTTTCCAAGTTCCAGAGATTTGACTTTGCCATCATCTAAAGTAACAGATAACAGTGATGTGCCTTCAATAACATCACTAACGACTCCCTTGTGCCTGAATACATGAAAAGGGGAAAAGAAATCAACATATAACGAATGAACTGCAGTTCTCCCACCAAACCAACATACTTGGCAAGAAAAGGAGCATTAAACAGATTTTTTTTTTTGTTTTCAAATGCACCAATTATCACACCAAAGTAGCAATCACATCTTCATCTAAGATATTGATTCAGTGTTTGAATGGCATTCATCATTTTCTCTTCACATGATATTTACAATACCAGCCATTTAATCTCGTTCCTTTATAAAAATTAGCCCCCTCCCAACAGCCTTACACTACAGCCATTAATAAACTATTGCCCTTGTAAATGAGATCAAATGTATGCATAAAAGGCAGCTGAAACGCATATGCATGGCAAAAGCTGAGAAACATACAAATTGACTCCTGAGCTGTGAAGCAGATGTCTTCGTAGTATTTTTCATATTCTAGAGGTAAGAAACATAAAACTAAGAAGTTCACAGCTCACGATATAGGCATTCAATGTTTTGATTCATAATTTGTTCTACTTGGTTGAAGGTTTGGTTTCTTTAATAAGGAGAGTTGGAGAAACGAGTACGCATCATCCTCCCAAAAACTTTGAATGACTATTTTCTACTCTAAATGATAGATTGAATTAGGAAAATATGTAATGGAACAATTTCAACATATGACTGATGTGCCAAACCTAGGTAAAACAAAAGCACTCACCATGAATTGTCCGATAGCTGCTGTACTTCAACTCGCTTTCCAACTGCATCTTTTCCCAACTTTTTCAAAATCCAATTAGCATCCATGATCTCATCCATTAAATTATCTTCAACCGACGGTCCCCTATCATCATTTTCACTAAATGATGTTTTCTCCATAAACGGTGATGGTCTCTTTCTTTTTGACCGTTGGCCCTTAACAGAGCTTTTTTCTTCTTCATGCTGAGAAGAACTCTGGCTTTCAACATTAGGTTTCTTAAGCTTAAACTTCAACAAAGGCTTATGATCTTTGGAGGAAGAAAGTGAAACTGGTGTTTGGCCAGAATCATCATTCCTATGAGCAGATACAGCAGACCTGCTTTCTGAGTGCTTCCTTGAGTATACCTTGTTATTTCTCATAGTGGGGATCTCAACTGCAGGCTCACTTGCAGTCATGCCTCCTTCAATGCTTTTTCCGGATGAAACATGCGCCTGCTCCGGAGGAATGCCTTCGACTTCCTCAACCCTATCACCTTTCACAAGTTTGGGGTTATGATCTGGAGCTCCTGACCTAGCCTTTCCCAACTTTATAATATTTCCTTCTCTTCCAGCAACCTTTGAACCTATCACATGACAAAGAATTATCAATTCTATCTGTGCAAAATTGTAGACCAGCACGAGGGTTTTGGTTACATAAAATAATGAAAATCGACCAAGATACTAATAAATGAAATAGGAAACAGATAAGAATCAAATTTAAGGCATATTAAGGGGATTCTACCTTTTATACCTTTAGCATCGCCAAAATTAGCAGAACCATCATGTCTATTTCCCACCATAGTACTTGTTGTCCTCTGGCTCGCATCTTCACCACCTGCTCGTGAATAGGATCACAAATCATAAAGAGAGAGAGAGAGAGAGAGACACAACAATATCTGATATTTGTTCCCTATACAGTATATAGATGAAATACCATTGGAGGTCACCGAAGCATGTTCTCTTTGATAGGTTGAAGCATCAGAACTTGGAGATTTAGTTATATTTAACTTTTTTGCACCAAAGTTTATCACTAGCTTCTTCTCTTTCACAGGCTTAGACTTGCCAGCATGCTTCCCAGTGTCCTCTACACTATCCAGACCATGAGACTTGCCCTTAATACGAACTTTGGAGGTCCTATCTCCACCATTCAACATCACTTCATCAACAAACTTGTGCTTCAATACGCTTGGCTCACTGACAGAGAAAATCTCTTCAGTATGGCTCACACTTCCAGCAAGAGGTGAAGAATATACTTCTGGTTCTGCATTTTTAGAGGAATGCATCTCATCATTCTTGTCCGACCCAAGGTATTGGTGATCATGTCCTCGAACACTCTGATTTGCTTCGATATTACTGATTGAAATTTCCTGGTATTCCTTCTTCTTAGCAGGGATTCTGATTAAAGATTTCTTTCCACTGTCCTTGGTCTTTTTTGGCGACTTATCAACTAATCCTTTGAGAGACAATTTCAAGGGACGTCCATATTCACTCTTTTGTATTGGAGGGCCATTTTCTTCATCATCAGAATAGGGAGGAATAGAAAATATTTCTTCAGGAGCTGGCAACCCTGCAGCAGCCCTTAAGCTAGTAATTAAATCTCGTTCAGCTTCGTCTTTTCGCTTCCAAAGCTCTTTCGCAGCATCCTCATGATTCTTGACCTGGCAGAAGAGATTCAACAGACGGTCAATTATTCTCTTCTATTTTTTTTAATTTTTTTTTTTGAGGGGTGGGGGGGGCAGGGAACTAATATTTAACTTTAGCGAACCTGGTGGCACTCTCCACGACATGTGGCACATTTGTACTGGAGATTTCCATCTAACTGATATTGTTGATATTTTTCATCACTGGAAAAAGAAATAACACAATTTAGGAAACAAGTAAAAAATTCATATTAATGTCAAACATTAATTTTGCATTTATATATGGATGGAAAGGAGGCTTCAGAGGGAAACATTCACCAACATAAATGCATGATATTAAAAATGATTTGCCCTTTTCAAAAAAAAAAAAAATGATTTGCCTGCTAGCCAGACCTAAGGCTTCTGAAATCTGAGTAAAGAAAGAAAGAGTGAACAGAATGACATGTCATTCCATTACTTTTTGCTAAATGAAATCATATCTCCTGTTAAAATTGGACAACCAACCATGTTCTTTATAGAAATTGGTCTTCAGAACCAGCGGAATCAGAGGAAACTAAGCACAGTAATTGTAAGTATACAAAATAATCAACCTGATCCCATCACAATGGCAATGTACCCAACGCTGGCAAATATCACAGCAGACCATAGGTGTTGATTCTGAATCTCTATAAACCTACAAAATGCCAAAATGGATATTGTCAAGAGTGTGCATCTCCCTAATTTTTTGTGTGCCCGTGTGAGGCATGTATACAGTGTGCATGCATACAAACAGGACAGATAACATAATCCAATGTGATGCTTCAAAAATAAGATATACCGTTGAAATTAATTAGTACATGAATAACTGTAGCTCCTAGTAATAATTAACTGATCAATCAAATGCAACACGAATCATAAAAGTCAATTAAAAAAAAATAACCTCAGGAAAATAGTCTAAAAAATAATTAGTACCTTCAAGCAAACAGGGCAATAATTCCCCTTAACAAATAATCGTCCACATGCATCACAGCAGGTGTACCCCAAAAACCACCTGTCAATTTAACCAGCAAAGCATAAGTCTATGACTTCCTTCCAAGTTAGCTAATTGGGTCATAAAAATAACAAACTTAAGAAAAGAGAGGGGTAATAAAAATGAACAACTTTGAGTTCCGTGAGAAAGAGAGGCCCATCAAAGATTAAAATTGTATAAGCGTCTTACACAAACAAAACTCATTATGAAACATGTTCCTGATGGATTTCAATGACATATAGAAACTACATCAAATGCAAAACACCACAATACCCCAGAACA
Organism: Rosa rugosa; assembly: GCF_958449725.1. NCBI lineage: Eukaryota > Viridiplantae > Streptophyta > Magnoliopsida > Rosales > Rosaceae > Rosa > Rosa rugosa. Next base: position 2,683,333 of record NC_084825.1, read on the forward strand.
TATAACTTAAAAGGATGTGCGAGATGGTATAACACCAATAGGCATGGTGTGAGAAGGCCAGAATCTCACAAGGTGCAGAACACAGAAAACTAAGATACTACAAAGTAAACTAAATCAGAAAATCACAATAACAATCATCTTGTCCTCAGTGTAGGAAAGATAATAAAACTACTAGATCAAAATAGTAAAAATACACACCTTACACTCAAACCATTTCCTGGCACGTTTGACCCACAGCTGTGACACTTTGTATGTTTTGGGCACACATAAACTCCAGCAGAAACATTCTGCAACATGCATGAACAAATATAAGCATATTTTCAGCCTGAGATAGGAAATCATAAATAAGTAGTGCATCCCACCTTATGTGAAGGATGTTGGCAGTAACAGTGGTAAGCACCATCACACCTTTTGCAGAACATAAGTTTGTTTGGATCTCCTGTTCTTCGACATACCTGGAAAAATGATGCAATAGGTACCTGGTTAAGGAAGTGACTCTTTGGAAACCCAATACCAGGACCACTGGCCCATACAAATAATCTGGCATCATTGGTTTAAAATGACATGTATAAAAGAATCGGTGGATAAAATTAAATAAATAAGTCCTCATGAAGTGTTATTAAGAGACAATTTATAGCCTATAATAATAGACCAAGCGGAGGTATCTCGATACAGAATGTAGTGGTGGCCAACAGCCCTAATTTTAGGCATAGGAACACCAGACTTTATTTTGATACATATATCAGGGATCATATTATTAAGATGCCTAAAAATATTTAGGGTTTTTGAGGGAAAAGTTACAATATAAGAGAGCAATGATCGAAACAGGAAAAGAAAAAGAAACTTACAAATAAACGAAGGCATATCAGGAGAATACTAGAAAACACATGATTGGGTGTGCATGCAAAATGGGAACATGAGTTTTGTAGACCAACAATAATAGATAATATCCCCACAAAAAAAAAAACAAAAAACAAAAAACAAAAAAAAAAATTAAAAAAAGGTGATATAGGAAGCTGAATAGAAGATACATGTAACAAGATTGGAGGAGTATTGCAAATCACTCATTACCTCACAAATTCGGCACGAGGGGCATGCCCATGAACTCCAGTGAAATAGATCTGCAAAGAACTTCCAGTACATTAATATGTCAAATCTATAGCCTCTTACAAAAGCTTAGGAACCATTAGTACCTCTGTGTTGAGACCAAGTTTTCAAGCAGTTCCTATGGTACTTTTTGCCACAGGTTTTACATGGAAGCATCCTTCTTGCTCTCTGACTTCCTTCATTTTCACCACAAAAGCATATCCGACACATAACATTGGACTGACCCTGCTCTTCTCCCACAACTCCTCTGGAGGTGTCCTGATAACAGGGGAAAAAAAATGAAAAATTTATATTATCCAACATAAACAATACGGGTGAGTATACACATACGTATTTAGGGGGAGAGAGTATAAAAGGATCTATAAAGAATTGAACAGCCAACTTTTTTATCAAGATCGCAATACTACGTGAAAAGATAATTATAAATAGCACAACTATCTCATAACAATCAGATTATAATGGAAAAAAGGTGCCCCGACATAATCAAATACAACACATACTCCAGCAGCTAAATGGAGGTATGCCATTCGAGTAACAGCAAAACTTGCTAGGTCTCATATCGTGTCCAAAGCTAATGGGGTATCAAGTCTGACTAAACCAAACGGGTGAGGGCACTTCAACATGATGTTCCATTCCTTATTAGAGCATATGTACTGTAGTTTTTCATATGCAGCACATCTTGGGTGTGTGTATGTGTGTAGCTGGGAGGTTCTATAAGCAAGGAAGAAACACATTTACATCCTAGTTGAAGGTTATATCATTAGAATATAAACCCTACTTTGGGTTCTTAAGTTGAGAAGCTACTTAAAAGCATTTTCTTTGCAGCTAAAAGTGCTGCAACCACTTAGACTCACCCTTTACAAAACATTTTTCCCAATGAAAGGCTATTGCTTTCTCTCTCATATTTTTTCACAGTCAGTCCTATTCCTGCGCCTCTATAAGATGACCACAAAAATCCACCTGGAGCCGCCTTTACAGATGTTGATAGCTCAACAAACTTAAAGCAGGAAAATTTAAAAAAAAATAAATATATAAATGCATTGCCTACAAATACAAACATGTAATAATAAATGGAACCCTATTACTTAAGGAAATTCGCAGCTAGTAATTCAAAGCCTCTCGTTGCTGCGAACCAACATGAGCCCGAAAAGAACCCATAAAAGTCATTATCTAGCAGAAACAGTAAAAACTAATCAACACTCAGCAAGCACTTTCCCAGTACCATATATAACAAAATCTCAAACAATTAACTCTACGAAAACTCGAAATTCACATATCGTGTATTCATCTACAAAAAATTAACATCTCCAAATTACAGCCAGTGAACTCCAAAAAGATAAAATCCTAATAAGCAGGTGCATAACACATAAAATTCATACAGTACAAGCAGTAAATTTGAAGAGGCTCACCGACAAATCACCAGACTCAAAGCGGCGAGCGAAGTCCTCAGCGGCCACCATATCCGCGGCAGCCTTGCGCTGGAGAGCAGCGCGCTTGGCCTGCGCGGAGGCCGCAGCCGCCGACTCATCATCGACCGGCGCCGTCACCGCGGCATCTCCTCCGGCCACCGACGGCGGAACAGGCTGAGCCGTCGGCGGCGGAGGAGGCGGCGGCGCGACTTTGGGAACGGCGACCTGGACGGTTTTGGCGTCGTCGCCGCGAGCCCTAATTCCGGACGGATCGCTGAGAAAGTCATGGACCTTGATGACCTCGTCGAGGAAGCACGCCTTGGAATTCGCGGTGGCGAGGGATCGAGGAAACCCTAGCGGACAGAAGCAGATTCGCCGGCTTCAAAACAAAACCAAAACCACCACAACAGAGAAGAAGAAGAAAGTTTCAGTGAGCCAGAGAAAGAGAGGGAAAACCAAAGAGAAAGAGAGAGAGAGAGGGTTTTAGAGAGAGAAAGAGAGAGAGAGAGAGGGTATACCATGTAATTGGGCAAGCGACGTGAAATGCCATCAAGATTTAGATTTCAAAAAAAATTTTGTGTTTAGGGGATCGCCCTCCTAAAATTTTTACTTGGGGGAGAAAATTTTAATTAAATTTATATAAGAAAATAAAACCAATTTATAGGTGTGGGGGTGACTGTGATGACGAAGAAAAGGGAAGAGAGAAGAGAGACGGGGAGAGAAACAGGTCCTCTCTCTCTTGTGTGGCCGATTTGAGGGTTTGTGTGCGTTTTACTTTCAATTTTGGGATTTGTCGTGTCGTTTCGGCTCGGGGTCCCTTGGTCAATACACATATAGCAATGGGGTCGAATTACAAAATTATTTTTTACACTGCCATAATTCTTCACTTTAGTTCTTGAATTTTTGATATTGACAATGAAGGGTTAAAAGATCCATATTGCTAATATTGGAAAACTCACCACCAAGTTTCAAAAATTTTAAAAATAAGCGTGGAAATTTTACATCAGAAAAAAAAAATAGAATTTATAAGTAGACAACCTTTTTTTTTTTTTTTTAATAGGATTTGATATTATTAGTCATCAAAGACATAAAAACATGTCAGAGTCTAACATGCACTTACACAAGAAATCCGGTAAAAAACCATATAAAACCTATCTAAGCCAATACTAAACTCATTAAAGTTTAAAGGGACGCTCATTGGAAAGCAAGCCTAAACCAAGCAAGAACAACCTCGCTATTCTAAGGAAAAATCATTCATCTAGTCTAATCTGCCAGCACGCAATTGTGGTACAAAAAACAACTAGAAACATCTTAGAATAACCCATATAGATTACTCCAACTTTAAAAGGCTTGTAACTAGATGTCTAATAGCAAATAGACTTAAGAAAATGCTAGCTCTTTCCCCTTAGGGTTGGAGCCAGCACCGTCCTCAGCCTCTTCAGGAGCCAACAACCTCGGCAACAGGTTGGTCTTGCTCTTCTTGTCCACTGCAGCATACGCAACCAGCCCAAGTTTGAACTCCAATCCAGGCCCAAAAGCTCAAGCACCCCTTATTCCAGTTTTAAGCCCAGGCTCAAAAGCCCAAACCCAAACCCGAGCAGCCAAGACAGCTTCCCTAGCCCCCAGTAGCCAAACCGTCGTTGCCGCCGTCCATTCCGGCGGCCGACCGCTACCGAGCCTGGCCATGGTGACCTCAAGCCGCAAACCAAGAAAGCCTCCGAGCAACCACAACCAGCAGCTAAAGCCACCTCCAAACCACCGCTGCCACTACCGCCACACCAGCAGACCGCAACTGTAGCCCAATCGACAATCTTCGGCGCTAAAACTAACTCAAAGTCTTGCGATCTCGAGACAAAACCGCCACTCCGATTCGCCCAATCCTCCCCTGCAGCCCAGACGAGAAAACCGTGAGGGCTGCCCTCTTCACTCACCGCCTAGACCGAAATCCACCACCACAGTTGGAGAAAAATCCCTCGCCGCACCCACGATCTCCGCAGAGATCCCTCCTTACGTCGCCACCATCCACGATCACCGCCTTACCCGAAGGAAGAACGCCTCCGCCAGTCGAAACCTAGGTTTCGAAAACCAAGGATGCACCGAGAATCTCGGATCTCCTTCTATAAGTAGACAACCTTGCTTCTGTTTGCACTGAGATCATTTGAGTAAAATTCAGTACTTAATAGGTAATTAAGTTTGAACAATATCAATGTGTCATAATGACCACAGGAGTCACGTTTATCACACAAAATGTTTAGCTCCACAGGGCCACACCCATGTTATTATATAAGAAAGAGAATACATCGAGCTGATGTAGTATCTATGCAATGACAGAGCCAGTTGACAAACAATCTTAGTACCACTACGAACATTTAGCTAGAGAGATTTGCCTTAATATTGTCTAACTTCATGCCACATAAAGATATGCATTGGAGTTACTATAGAGATTAATTTTTGGTTCTATGTGTTTCTTTCTTAAATTTCTTTCAATAATAATTAGCTTCTTAGTAACTTGGATTGGTTCAAATATCCGTTATAAAGATGATGTGGTTCGGATATCCGTTACACGAAGTCAATTCGGGAAATATTAGCTCATGCCCAAAACATTCGATTATGGTATATTTTACTAATATTAAACCTAATTCAGGTTAACAATGGAACCCATCCTACCCATTGCATAACCTTTTTTCTTGTCACATTAGCAACTCATAATTACAAAAACTAGTCTTCAGTGAGTCAAACTTGCAACCTCCCATATACGAATAAAAGACTTATGCTATTAGACTAAATAAAAAGTATGATGTTTCTTAGGATTTCAGGAAAACAGACTAAAACTTCATTACTCCAAATCCCAAATGAAATATATCAGGAATGAATTTTTCAGATGTGATACAATATATATTTCAATCTCCAGTTTCGAATTATACCTGTAGGGAGCTAGCCTGGGACCTTGGTAGAAAATTAAACATAACTCTTCCAAACTTCCATCATTGATTGATTTACAGTTCACACACTAGCTCTACAATTTCTAACCTGTTTTCTGTTAGAATCTCCTAACTTTCTATTATCTATGATTTTCACAAAAAGTCTAGTTTCTTACTTCCCTGCTACAATTGGTATCTACAATTAAATTCTATGCTAACTTGCTAGGTTCAACATTTACATGACAGAAAAGTCATCATCAAGTCCATCTAGTTCTCCTTTTCCACTGTTTTGTTGGATGATCAAAACTGAGGTTCTGACTGAAAATTCAGAACCTGAAAGAACATCACCGATCGGACCCAACTCCGGACATTTCTGCCAGTCATTCATCCCAAATGTCAAAACTGTATTCACCCTTTCCCCTCTTCCCACTATAATAAGTGAGTACTGCCCATCCAATGTCATCAAGGTATTATAGGTCTCAGAAGAATTGGCAAGATGCTTCTCCATGTAAGCAACTTGCCCAATTGCAACATGTCTCTCGTAGAACTTAGCAAAGCACTCATCATCAAGCTTCATTTCCTCTTCTTGTAGAGCACGACTTACCTGATAATGGCTAGGTCTACTTGAGGCATCCGAGCTACTGTCTACCAAAAATCTTAAGATGGTGAGTTTTACACCAGGATGTTGTGCTACATGACCGGCATAAGCAAGTGCTTCTCTATCATCTTTTCCACCAATGAAGATGACTGCCATATCGATAGAATGATCATGAGATCTTGATATTTTTTCAATCAGTCCAAAACCTCTGTCTACAAGAATTCCTACGGAGCATGGAGCATTTCTGAGGACCTGTTAATACCATAGTCATCAGTAACTGATTAATGGAAAGTAGAATATTCTAAAATACATATGTCCATAAAAGATTGCCAATATGTCCAGAAATGGTGAATAGGCTTCAAAACTAGAGCAGATATTAAAAGCAGCACACCCTGCTATTTTTCACTTTTATGGTTTTTATCTAACAATGCCATAGTTACTAATTATAATGGTGTATATGATACACACACACACACACATGCAAGTAAATTAAACGTTGCATATATGACAGTATGTAATACAGCCTGCATGCTCAAAATATTACACGATTAATTATCTGTGAATCAAAATCCAAACCAATCTAATTCTTAATTTGCTATTGTTAACAGGATGCTTTAAGACAAACTAATCCACCTAGTTCCTGTTAGTGTTCTAATATATGCTTCTTCTTTTTTTAAGTACAGTTGTACCAACTGTAAATATAGAATCGTTCCAAATACGATCATGGTGCTAAAATTCTTGAACTGTTGTTTCTCGATACATCTTGGTATGCCCAAGTGACACATTGTTAAATGCAACTATGATTATTCTTTGTAGAATTTGTAGCTGTTTAGAAAATATCAAGTTTTGGGTGTACATTACCTTACGGTTCACGTATCTGAAACCAGAATGGCCGCCATCTAATGTCCCATCTGCACCTTGTGTCTTGTGAAACGGCAATATGATGAGGGCCACCATCGAGTCCTCAGCCAAAATGCATATATCTTGGGGCATGCCATTGAAAGTCGAAAGTGCAAGCAATCGTCCAAGTGTAATACCAGTTTCATCCTCCTCTACATAGGCTTGAACTGCAGCAGTGACTTGATCTCTCCTGTCTGTGACTGCCTTGTCAGTCACAGTCATTGTGTTCACTCCTTCTTCTTTAACTAGTGTGGCTGCTATTTGGTCTGTGAGTTCTATCATGTCTGTTACAAATACCACGATTCCAGGGTCTGCTGTCCCTCTACATATCTCAATGAAGTTAATGGTTGTACGCAAATTTTGTGGCCCATGAAGGCATAGCAATATGCGGAGTTCGCTTGAAGGTTCAAGCAACTGAAGTGACATCCGATGAGTGGGTGCCCGTCTCCTTGCACGCTTAATAATTTGAGCCACAACTGATGGGGCGTGCACCACAGTAAAAAAAATAGCTATTACCATCACAGTGCTGGTTGAAGTAGTGGTTTTCCCATACTATAGTCGATCAAAAGCAAAGAAAAAAAACAAAGATCAGTATGGTTCAAAATGTGTCGGTACGTAGTATCAATATATGCATGAGAATGGATGCGGTATTTGATATTTATAAGTTATAACTACAATAATTCTTCTGTCATTTGGTTCAGTTTAAACATCCCTTAGTTCAGTTTAAACATTTCTTGGCCTAGCTAATGGATCAGAAATAATTCAATCAGTTTTCTATTGACTCGGCATGTTCAGCTTCTTTTGGGAATAACATTAATTGTTAATTTAGTTGGTCAAGTTATCTTTTATTCTTGTTCAAACAGAAATCTAGATTGAAACAAAAACCGCATGCATTTCCTTTCAGTCCATGCAATTCGAAAGTACAAGAAATTTTTATGATAAACACAATTATAAAATTTTTATGATTGGATGAAGTGGCAAAGAGCATGAAGTTTAAACTGGGACATAACCTCAAGAATAAAAATGCCTGTGGCTCTCTGAGAAATTCTTGTATCAGAACACTTGGAAATTGGGCTAGGAAAAGAAAGGACATGAGATAAAAGCAGAGGTCACGTACTAACCGATTTTGCAGCAATAGCCAAGTATATATGAAAATGGCCTTTGGTAGTGAGAAGAAGCCCAAGTGCAACAGATTCAGGCCAGTTAAACCCCAACAACGCTCCAGAGACCACTGTTCCAGCAACTTTTCCGATTGTTGCTATAGCAAAAACTACAAATAACCTTGCCCATGTCATCCAGTCAAGAGGTTGAAACTCCATAAAATAAGCTTCATACCCCATCCAAAAGAAAAATATGGGATAGAATATGGTACTTAACAAGTAATTGATCTTGCCTATTACCCACTTTGATACTCTTCCTTCCCTTGGTAGAAAGATTCCTGCCATAAATGCACTCAAAATAGCACTGTACCCCCAAAATGATGGGCAAGCCACAACAAAGGCCATGAAAGCCATAGAGAGGACTAGGTGTGAACCTTTGATGGGTTTGCCTTCGGGGTTTTCATTGTTGACCCAGTTCATGACGACTGGTGAAACAATGGCTGTAAAAATTGTCTGGACCAACAATGCAGCACCCATCTGAAGGGATCTGCGAACATTGGGCTTTTTATCTTCAACTTGAACAGGCCAAATGACATAGCCAAGGGAGAGGAGAAGAGTGGCTATAAAATCAGAATGCATTCCAGTAGCAATGACAAGCTGGCCTATGTCAGACTTGCCTATTTTGAGATTTGTTATCATACGTGTCAGTACAGGCGAAGCCGTGCTAGAGAGGACCATGGAGAGGGAGAGAGTGAAGTCAATCTTAAAACCGTCTGTATAGTTCAGAAATGGGGTTATTCCACAGGCCAGGGCGAATGTGAAGAGCATACCAGCATAGGCTACTTTCGCGTCTTTGGTTGGTGCTCTAACAAGCACATATGGATCCATTTCTATTCCCAGCACAAACATGTAGCCAATCATTCCAAAATCAACTATGTACTGCAATACTCGCTTTGATAGAATATTGCGTATGAACCCTATGTTTCCGATGACTAGTCCTACCTGCATTACATAAGAGATAACAATTTAATCACAATAGTAGGCAGTGGATACTATCATAAAGAAAACAGCATCACAATTCAACACATTTCTTATTTAAAATGATTGCAAAATGAACACTTTTGTGCTATAACGATGAAATGTAGTAGGATAGCAACTACAAGGAAACACTTTTGTGCTTTAAAACTTTTATGTAATGGAAAATTGCTTTAGTCCGATTGGTCTGATACAAAAATTCCCAGTAAATGGATCAAAATGGGATCGAGCAACTACAGATTACTATTCTGTTTTCGAACATGAGCTACAGATTACTCTAGAGGCTTAAAGTAAACAAAGAATACAAAACTGAAATAATGAATTACTCTACAATGCCAAAATGAGGCACCAATTTATCGAAGAGCGAGCAAAAGCATCCACATGGTCTACTAGATTACGAAACACTCTAGACCGAGAACAAGGAAGTGAATCTCTTCATTAGGGTCAAATTTACTCATACTCAAAAGGATGAAGAAAAGACTCGTACGTAGCCTTACAGAAGTGCTTGTGTTTTAGTAGGAGGTTAAGCGTACGTTGAAATCGATCACATAGCATGCCTGCACGGCTGCACTATGTCTCCAAGAAATGAACCTGAACTAACTAAAGCAGACCAATTAAGATCTCGGGTGCTTTACATAACTCAAGTTTCTGAGAGAACATTAACCCTAACACAACTCGTTTAAAATTTTCCCTATTTTCGATGAATAAAAGGGAAGCATATTAATGCCTGAAATGTATTGCCAGTGCTTGTCTAATATTAAACAAAAATTTGAAAGAAAAAAAAATAGAGAGAGAGACTCACAAAGGTATCAGAGGTAATGCGAGGCTGTGAATAGGGCCTTAGCAGGTAGTGCGAAAGATGACACAGGATATACATTAAGAAGAAACCTCCAACATGAAGGGCTACATCTGTGAAAAGTTTTTGTAACTGCAATGAGCATCCTTTAGGAATGTCAATTCTATCAACACTGTGAATTTTTTTGTTGCTCTCCTCCATTTTCTTCCTCTCTCTCTCTCTGCTCAATCCGCTTTGGTTTCTTCTTTGGGTTTTCTATTTCCCCAAAGATTTTTTTCTTTCTTTCTTTTTCTTCCTTCTGTTGGTTTCAAAAGTTTGCAAATGCTTTGTGCCACCATTGTTTGTCTGAACCTTGGCTTTTCGCAAGATGAGAGTTAGCGGCTCTTAATCAATTGCATTGTTTGAGGAGAAATTGAAGGAGAACTAGTAGAAATTGTTGGACTTTTAAAGAAATTATTGGGAACATTTTGTTTTTTGTTTTTTTTTTAAATTTCTTTTTCATTTGATGGCTAATGTGCCTAATTCTTTATTTTTCTGTTTCGGCCTATATTTCAAAAAAGGGTCCTTGACCAAAAACACCAAAATAACAAAAAATTATCTCACTTACCCCAGCAATACTTTTTTCTTCCCACCTACACAATTTAACAACAAATGACTATTTTGCCCTAAACACAATTAATAAATTACAGCTTCGCCACTCAATATCAATCTCTCTGACTCTCTCTCATCCGATCTCTCTCTCTCCTCTCTCCCCCATCTCTCCCAACTGACCTCCGGCTCTCTCTCCTCTGGCTCCGGCGATCGACCCAGCCCTCTCTCTCCTCCGCCTCCGGCGCTCGACACGGCCCTCTCTCTCTCTCCCCTCCAGCTCCAACGTTCGACCCATGCCATCTCCCTCTCTCCTCCAGCTCCGGCGACGACGCAACAACTCGGAGATCGGAGGAATATACCGGCTTCGTTTCCGGTTTCATGTGGTGTCGTCTTCGTCCTCTCTCTCTCCCGTCCTTGTCCACGCCGGTGTCGATGCCGCAGTAGAGACCGGTCGGGGGCCTTCGAGCTTCAGAATGGAGCCCAGTTGTCGACGATGGGGATGTGAACAACGACGCCGTCGGAGAAGCCGTGGCCCTGTTGTTCGATGGCGCAGACGGCAAAGACAGCAACCGTCTCTCACTCACCGCACTCTCCGGCCGCAATCGGAACTGGAGTTGATTTTTTGTTTTTTTGGCAAACTGTGTTTTGAATTTTGATTTCTAATGGCTGCTTTTTTTTTTCTTTTTTTTTTTTGTCTCCTTTGCTTTTTCTTTTTCTTTAATTATCTATTGTATGATTGAGCTGCAATCCGGCCTCCTGCTTTTTTTTTTTTTTTTTTTCTTTTTACTTTTTACTTTTTGGTAAAATAGGGGGCAGAAGGTGAAGAAGCAAAGAAAAAAAAGTTTCATCGGGGACAATAGACGTCTATTGGGAGGCAATAGACGTCTACTGGAGGGCAATAGACGTCTTGAATTGGTGTAATCTCCTCTTTTTTTTCCTTATTCAAAGTTCTATTTGACTGATTTTAGGAGGATTAGTAACTATTCCGGCAGTTGAAATGTCTATTGGGGGGCAATATATGTTTTGAATTGTTGTAATCACCTCGTTTTTTTTTCTTTGATTAAAGTTTATTTGTCTAAATTTAGAGAGATTAGTTCTCATTCTGACTATCGAAAATTCTATTGGGGGGCAATAGAGGTCTATTGCCCCTCTATTGGGGGGCAATACATGGCTGATAGTCATCTATTGGGGGGCAATAGATGTCTATTGGGGGCAAAAAAACTTTACGGTGAGATTTTCAGCAAATTCTGGTGGGCGGTAGCTGGTGACCGGAATCCGGCGACCGTTGACCGGAATCCGGCGCCCGGTGACCGGACTCCTGCGGTTGATGACCGGGCTCCGGCGAAGTCTCCCATGGTTTCTCTCTCTTCCATTTTCTCTCTCTCTCTCTCTAAGTAACAAAGGGGTGAGGGTAAAATGGTATTAAAAAAAAGGGAAAATCGTTCAAACAGTGTCTGAACTTTTCCAGACTATTAATTTTCGTACCTATACTTTAAAAAACATCAAAATGGTACCTGAAGATTTCAACCCGACCCAATTTCCGTACCTGGCAACAGTAATATCGTCAATGGCGTTAATTTTTGAAGGGTAAAATTGGTACTTCATATGGTTTGAGATCAGATGCGGAGCCACCTCGAAACTTCTCCTCTTGGCTCATCCTATTCGTCTCCGTCACTTACATCGTCTATGCCCTCAAGCTCGCCTCCACCTCACGCGCCGCCAGTGACATCGACGACCCGTTCTCCACTCCCCGCCACCTCACCACCCCAACCTCATTACTCACCAACACCAACAACAATTGATGAATCCCAATCCCAGTATAAAACGACATCCGAGTCCTTGTATTGCATTTTTCATCAATCCGAACACCAGCAAGATTCTCCTCTGGTCTTGCAAGTTCTGTCAATGGTGGCAAAGCTCTCCGCTTGAGAACAGTATCTTATCCCTGTGCGGTGAGAATGACAAGGCCGGAAGCGGCGGAGCATCAACTATATCTTTAATTTCTTTTGGATTACTTCATGAGGTTTTAATTGTTTGTTCTGTTGATATCCATGAAACGAAGGTTGATTGAGAATTTTGCAGTAGTCTAATCAAATAGTTTAGAAATAGCTTTGTTGCAAATGAGGTATGGCCACAGTAAGAACTTCCTTTATAGGATCAAGAGAGGAGGAGTAAATAAAGGAAGAACTTTTCAAAAGTGGTTCTACTTCCAGCGAAGGAGGTTTCAAGCAGAATTGGGAAATTGATTTTTGCCAAGTATATCTCTATTGCCGAAAGGGTAGATGGCATGTTCCCCACAAGATGGTTTATTGAGAGATTGAGGTAATTTAGTCCCTGACCCAGACGATCTCGTGCAGCTCCACTTGAGTGAGTTTGGGCAACCAAAGAAACCTTTAGGAATCGACCCATTTAGAAAGTTCTCACCCATTTGAATCAAGAGGCAGAGCTCCTGTCAATTTTTTTTTTTTTTTTTTTAAATTAAATAGAGGATTAGGCCCTGTCAATTTGTTCAAAGACAAGTCTAGGATTTGAAGTTTTCCATTTCTGTCCATACCTTGAGTAATAGACCCAGTGAAGTTGTTCTCCAATAGCTGCAAAACCTGGAGCTCGGGCAAGTCTGCCTCGCTACACACGGCCTGCACCCCGCCTGCGCAAAGCCTGCCCAGCCCCGCGAGTCCATTAGCCTCGCTAGCTCACGCATATGCCCTGCTCAACCCTTGCAGCCCCGCCCAGCCCATGCACGGCCCCCAGCCCTTCAATTTGAATAAACCAGATTAAGGTTTTGGAGGCCGAAGAATTTTAGCACTATTATGAAGTGAATCAACCATCAGAGAAAGAGAGAAAGAAAAGAATCCGAAAGCAGGTGGAAGGAGAGGGTTAACTTCAAGTTTTTTTTTTTTTCTTTTCGGAAGTACCAATTTTACCTTTCAAAAGTTAACGCCGTTGACGATATTACTGTTGTCAGGTACGGAAATTGGATCGGGTTTAAATCTTCAGGTATCATTTTGATGTTTTTGAAAGTATAGATACGAAAATTTAATAGTCTGGAAAAGTTCAGACACTGTTTGGACGATTTTCCCTAAAAAAAATTAAAAAACAAAAAAAAAATCTTAATGGGGTATTAGGGAAGACCTCCTTAGAGTGTTTTAGGTAAGAGGGAATTAAAAAAACTTAATGGGGTAAGTGGGAAAAAAATCTCTAAAAATGGTGTAAATGGACAAAAACCCTTCAAAGGAACTTTTTGTACTACTAGTCTTTTGACCAATGTCTTCGCATGGAGAAACAAAATCGCATAAGCAAAAGTATTTTTGTTCCTTCGTGTGATTTATTTACACCGATTTTATCTTCTTCTTTTTGTTTTAATCAAAATAAACAACTTCATTGATAACAAATTACAATCTTAAACATAATAGGGATGCTAATGCCACGTGTGCTATGCTATATCTTTGACAAGTATTATCTATACTATATCCAGTTTTAGCAAACCCGACCTAGGGTTTGAGCAGAGCGGTGACGGACCCTCTTCGGTGGCCGGCTGAGATCTAACACCGGCGAGATATAGGGTGGCACACGTCTTGGGAGGGCAGATCGACGTCGGAGATTAAGAAGTCGAGGGTCGTGTGGATTGGTTTGGGCCGACGGCTTCTGCTTTCTTTCTCGGCGTCTTGACGAGAGCGATTGATCTCTGGACTAGGGGACTGGCGTCGGCGACTCTGGCTTGCAGATTGTCGCTGTTTCTCCGGTTTCATCACTTGTTGGTGCAGTGCAGGGGTGTTTCAAGCTGAGTTTTTTGGCCGGTTTAGTGCTTTAGTTCTTTGACACTAGTGTCGGTCGGAAATGATTTGTGGACAGGGAAGGCCGCCAGACGGGACGGCGGCGGTGTAGACTGTGGAGGCGACTCCTCTGTTGGCTGGGGTTTGGAAAAGCCGGCCGCCGGAGTGATACGCTCAAAGCAAGCGCATAATTTAACCCTATAAATATCATTAGTAGTATAAGCAAGTAAGGATCGTTCTATTCCGGGGATTGAGGGTACACCTGTCATTGTCAAACAATTAAACAATTAAAGTTAAAACAAAGTAATATAATCACAAAGATATTCACAAGTATAAACATATTTACGAAAAAGGGGGAGTTTTGGATTTTGGATTCGAAAATAAACTAAGTTAAGAAAACAAATAAAACACATAAACATAATTAAACGAATGGAATGAGAGAACAAAGATCAAAACCGAAACTTATGATTAAAATTGATTCAAACCCTAATATTGTTCATCTAAGTCATGAGAAAGGAGTTGATCATGTGAAACATTCGAAAGCAAATGAATTCCCATTTTTTACTTTTCAATGCTAATTAACCTAAGCGAAAGCACCTAGATTAATCCTATCAAACATGCAATCAAACCCTAGAAAGCTAGTCAATCATGTCATGTTTAACGCATTACACATAGAGAAAGGCTATCAACTCAAGTGTACAACTTAGTATGGAAAAGTCCACCTAATTGCAATTCTCTTTAATTAAATTCGATCTTTGTACAAAACCTTTACTACTTTGATTCAAGTTTACACAAAACGAAAAGTCGATTTCATGTTCTTAAACCTAGCACCATTCATATCGAAACCCTAAGTGTTTGCAACCACATAAGATTAAAATACAAAAGTTATCTATAACGCAAATTTAATTAAACAAACCCACATAAGCAACTCTCGAATCACAATATATGAATCTGAAAATTCTCAATTAATCATAAAAATTCCAGAAATAGTACTTTGTTCAAACATATATGTCAACTAGTTCATAACCAACGAAATTCAAAGCAAAGGTTACAAAGGAGAATCAGATTACACCGTGGATGAAGATGAGATGGATGATTCACGTTGTGGATTCTTGAAACTCGAAAGCAAGCTTCAAGGATGGCTATGGATGGAAGTGCTCACGGCTTCTCTTCTTCTTCTTTGGCCTTGCTTGAACTCGTGGAGATGACTAAACTTGAAACTAGAGGATGGAAAGGAAAATGGAAAGGAAATGGAGAGACAAAGAAGATGGAATGGATGAAGGAATATCTAAGAACTAGAGAATGGAGAGGAAAATGGAAAGGAAATGGAGAGACAAAGAAGATGGAATGGATGAAGGAATGTGTGGGAAAATGGAAAGGAAATGGAGAGACAAAGAAGATGGAATGGATGAAGGAATGTCTTTAGAGTGAGAGGAGAAGGTGTTTATATAGGGAAGAAAAAGAAGAGTGAAATGATAAATGGAAGAAAAATAATGAAAGTGGTTTGTAAAATATGGAAAAGATGGAGTAATGATGAAATGAAAGCAAGGCATGAAGGTGCAGAAGTATGGAAGTGATGATGATCTATTGGAGCAGAAAAATATATCCAAGGAAAAAGAGAAAAGCATCTAGCTTTCTTCATGTGGGTAGGAAACTTGAACATGTGGTGTTGAGCTGTTTTTAGATCAGTTTCTGCCCCTTTATTCCTTCAATTATTTCTCCAACAGGACTTCAGATTTGGCTCGTGACTTCTTCATATGAAATGATCTACCATGAGTGTAGATCATTTTGGTAAAATTTCAGAATTTATTTCCATGCCTTTGGGCCAGAATCTCTGCTGGACTCCTTACGGGTCCAGTTTTCCAGTTTTTGCTTCTGCAGGAAATTGGGCTGACTGTTTGAAGGTCTTCCACTCAAAACTAGCTCTGGCACTCTTCATAAGAAATGATCCTTAGGATGTCTAGAATGGATCTGGAAAGTTTCAGCTCATTTGGAGTTCATTTGGTCAGGCGGCCGCTCCTTCTTCCTTGCTTGGCTTGGTTTCTCCTAGCCGGAGTAGGAAAATGTGTAAAATTGACCTTTTAGTACATTTCCATTTTTCTCCATCATTTATAGGTAATTATGGACCTAATGCTCATTTCATCATCATCTACTCCAATGTACCTAAAAAAATAGAAATTAAGTTAAAAATCGATTCGTTAAGGAATTAACTAAGCAAAATGTGAGGAATTAACTATTAAAATACCACATTAAAATGCTCCTATCACGGAGCCATGGTCGAAGGGGATGGCGCTGGAGGTCTTGACGGCGGTGGAGGCAAAGGAGCAGTGTGACTCTTAGGTGCTGTTTGCTTGGGTTTGGGCCTGGGCTCAAATTTGGGCTGATGGGGTAGGGGAGTCATCCTGCTAAGCAATACTTGATTTGGGTTTGGGCCTACGGGCTTGGGCTCAAATTAAGGAAATCTGGGCCGTAATGAATTAGGGTATTGAGCCTGTGTGATGTTGGATCAACTTCTATGAGTCTTCTATAATGTTTCTAGTATCTTGCTTGTACCACAATTGCGTGATTGGCAAGTAGGGACAAGTTGAATGATTTCTTTTCCGTAGGAGGCAAGGTTTTTCATTCTTGTATAGGCTCGCTTAAATGTGAGCGTTCCATAGATTTTAATGATATGCTCTAGCTTAGATAGTTTAGTTCGGATTTTCTTGCCGAGTTTTGCTTATGTAAGTTATGGTAGACTCTAGCCTATTGGTTGTTGATCTAATGAAATCAACTTCTATTTCAAAAAAAAATTACAATCTTAAACAAGGGCAGAGCTACGAACCTAGTAGAAAAAAACCCTAAGGCCTCCGTCACTCCGTGCGCTACCACCAATGCCGGAAGCCTTCTATATATGGCAACACCTTCTGGCCTTCGAAATGCTTCAAGAAAATGTTCTAGTATAGAACTGCAGAGGGAATATCAACATAGAAACACAACGAGCCCTCATTCATGCGAGAAAACCAAGCCTCATATTTCTCTCTGAAATCCTAGCACAGAAAGCCCTGATTGACTCGCTTACGAGAAGATTAGGGTTTGTAGGTGGTTTCTGCGTACCACATGAAGAAGGTTCTCAGGGTCTTTCCCTCTTCTAGAATGATGAAACCAAGGTGGATCTTCGTACCTATTCTGCAAACCACATTGATGTTGTGACTGTAAGCCTGGAGTGGAATTATGGTGCTTTACAGGTGTGTATGACGTCGCTGCAAGAGGAGGTAGAGACAAAACATGGAATCTCACTGAAACCCCAGCTGCACATGATTGCTCATTACCTTGGTTGATTGGGAGATTTTATCGAGGTCATGTGCTATGAATACAAGTCTGGTGGTCCTCCCAGAGTTGCTGCAGCAATGGCGAAGTCCAGAATTGCCATGTCACGGTGTGGCTTCATTGACATAGGCTTTGTGGGAAAAAGATACACATGGTTCAATAGATACACTAAAGAACAACTAGATCAAGGTGTCCAGACAACATGGCATTACAAATTTCCATTTAGTAAGGTTATCACCTTGAGCCCTTCTGAATCTGACACTGTCTGCTATGGATTAAGGCGAGGCTTGAAAGATTGCTGCAACGCAAACAAGTATGAAGATTTCGCTTTGAAGAATGTTGGTTTGGGATAGAAGAATGTAATACGATTATCCAAAAGGAGTAGTGTTGGGTCAGATTCCTAAACGGTCAAGACCTACCATTGGAAATGCTTCGCGTCAACTAGGGCAGGAAATTGCTTGAACATGTCAAAGTTTAATGCAATGGCACCAAGGTGATTTTGACAAGCAGAAGACTGAGATGAGAGTTATTCAGGAAAAGTTAAACAATCTCATGAGGCAGCCTTACTCTCCTCTCTTGTTTGAAGAACAAAAAGCTTTGCATGTCAGGTACAATAAATTACTAAAGGCAATGCTCTAAGGAAATTTGGCTGAAAGAAGGTGATCACAACGCGCTACTTTCCTGTGAAAGAGCAAACAATAGAAGGGTCGAAATACTATCAAGGGTTTAACAGATGATCATGGAAATTGGCAAATTGGACCTCATGAAATACAACGACTGTTACTGTTATACTTTCAACATATTTCACCACTGTAGGCACTGACAATGATGCTTTGCAAGAAGTCATCGAGGCCACTCCTTATAAGGTTACAAATGATATGAATGTAGACCTGTTAAAAAGTTTCTCAAATATGAGGAAATAAAAGCTGCCTTGTTCCAAATGCATCCTTCAAAAAGCCCTAGTTCAGATGGCATGTCTCCGTTCTTCTTTCAAAAGTATTGGGATGTGATAGGAGCATTTTAATGTGATATTTTAGTAGTTAATTCCTCATATTTTGCTTAGTAATTCCTTAACCGAATCGTTTTTTAACTGAATTTCTATTTTTAGGTACATTGGAGTAGATGAAGAAGAAATGAGTGTTAGGTCCATAATTACCTAGAAATGATGGAGAAAAATGGAAATGCACTAAAAAGGTCAACTTTACACATTTTCCTACTCCGGCTAGGAGAAACCAAGCCAAGCAAGGAAGAAGGAGCGGCCGCCTGACCAAATGAACTCCAAATGAGCTGAAACTCTCCAGATCCATTCTAGACATCATAAGAAATATTTCTTATGAAGAGTGAAAGATCCAGATAGAAGTGGAAGGCCTTCAAAAGATAGGTCCAATTTTCTGCAGAAGCAAAACTGGAAAACTGGACCTGTAAGGAGTCCAGCAGAGTTTCCGGCCCAACCACTATACCAAAAGCTCTGAAATTCTACCAGGATGATCTACACTCATAGAGGAACATTTGTTATGAAGAAGTCACGGGCAACATCTGAAGTCTTGGTGGAGAATTAATTGAAGGAAGAAAGGAGTAGAAAGTGGCTTAAACCTAACAAATTCCATTAGTGTTTAAGTGCTTAAACCTAACAAATTCCATTAGTGTTTAAGTGCTCAAACCTAACCCATCATGATTTGTTTAAGGCCAAACACTATGGCTTGATAGCCTATATATAGAGGCTACAAAGAAGTAACAACACATTCCTTCATCCATTCATCTTCTTTGTCTCTCCATTTCCTCACCATCTTCTCTCCATTCTCTAGTTCTTAGTTACATTCCTTCATCCATTTTCCATCTTCTTCCTCTCTCCATTTTCTTCCCATTCTCTAGTCTTCTTGCATAGCAGTTTTCATATCTTCAAGGAGCTTAGCCGTGCCATCCACCCTCCTAGCTGTGATCACCACCTTGTGCCGCCACCTTGGAGCTGCTTTGGATCCTTGGGACGTAATCAAGGGTTGTTCATACCATCTTATCATCATATCTTCACGGTTATGTGTAATTGTAGATAAAAAATTCTGCTTTTTATTTTGGGTTTTTGTCCATTTACCCCATTTCTAGGGATTTTCTTCCCTAATACCCCATTAATATTTTTTTTTTGTTTTTAATTTTTTTTTAATACCATTTTACCCCTCACCCTTTTTGTTACTTAGAGAGAGAGAGAGAGAGAGAAAATGGAAGAGAGAGAAACCATATGAGACTTCGCCGGAGCCCGTCACCGGCCGCCGGAATCCGGTCACCGGTCGTCGGATTCCAGCCAACTTTCGCCTGATTCCGGTCACCGGTCGCCGGATTCCGGCCAACTTTCGCCTGATTCCGGTCACCGGCCGCCGCCCATCGGACCTTTCAGAAAACCTCACTGAAAATGTTTATTACCCTAATAGACATCTATTGCCCACCAATAAAGGGGCAATAGACCTCTATTGCCCTCCAATAGACGTCTATCAACCATGTATTGCCCCCCAATAGACGTCTATTGCCCCCAATAGACGACTATCAGCCATGTATTGCCCCCATAGGACTTTCAGTAGCCAGAATAAGAACTAATCTTCCTAGATTTAGACAAATAAAACTTTGATTAAAGAAAAAAAATGAGAATGTTACATCAATTCAAAACGTCTATTGCCTCCCAATAGATGTCTATTGCCCCCCAATAGACCCTTAACACACTTCTTTTGGCCCAATAAAACCTATTTTTTTCCTTCATTTTTTCTTCTATTCTGGGTCTTCTGCCCCATTTTACCAAAAAAAGGGAAAAAAAAAAGCTAGAAATTCACTAAATATTTTTTTCTCTTTTTTCTTTCCTGCTGCCCTCATTTTACCAAAAAAAATAAAAGAAAGAGGAAGGACATGGCCTTCCGGCCTCAATAATCACCATTACCTTTCCAACTCGTGAAATCTCATTTATATTGCAGCATGTCTCTACTTAATATATCAAAATGAATATTAATTGGAACAACTATTTATAGAAATGATTTCAAATTCGTGCATTGAGGTCAAGCCAATAATCATTGATCTTCTTTCACATCAGAATAGTTCACTGCCCATCCTTTAATTAAGATCATCAACATATACGGTATTATGCCAAGTTGAATAATAAATAATTCAACTGATATTTGATGAAAATGATATTTATTTTTTTTTGGAGAAATTCGCAACTAACAGTTGAACACCAAAAATAGACAACCCCGAGAGATCAACCCCCAGAGGAGCACACAAAGATACTCTTATTCAGAACCCAGAGACCTAAAAATTCTAGACTCAACCGAAACATGTAAAAGCAAAGCCTTCCATCTTCAGATCTGAGCTTAAGCCTTTGGCGATGTGCACAATCAAGTCGATCACACGGGAGCTCTAATCCCACTCGTTGTCGTGCCATGGCACTGGAGCAAGCAACCGTCACCGGAGCTTTTCCGGCAAATTGAACAGAGGCGTAACCAAAATAAGGGAGGGAGGGGGCGGGGGGAAAGAGAGAGAGAGAGAGGCAGAGAGAGAGAGAGACTTACGTGTATGACCGGAGGCGAGTTGCAAGGAGCCCCGGTCAGCCGGAACGGAATTTGAAAGAGAATTCCGGCAGTGAATTCCTAGGGGGGAGAGAGAGAGAGGGATCTGAAATCGGAGAGGGATGAGAGAGGGGAGAGAGAGCGATGTGAAGGAGAGATATCGAGGGTTTATTAATTTGATTAAGGACAAAATTGTCATTTTGTTTCAAATTGGGTTAGTGAGAATAAAAATTTGTTGCTGGGGTAAGTGGAATAATTTTAGCTGATTTTGGTGCTTTGGGTCAAGAACCCTTTTATTTTCTTTGTGTAAACTGAAATTATGAGTTCATAATCTTATTTTTGGAACAATTTTGATGCTCTTTTCAATGTAATATTAGTTTTTGTGTTCTTGATCTTTGTTAGTTGCTGATTTATGGAATAATAATCTGATTTTGTGCTTCATTACATGTAACGTTCTCTTGGTTGCAAACATAGGAATACTTGCATGTAACTTGCTAGTAATTAGGTTTATGCTTTGTAACCCTAATTCAAAATAGTAGTAAAGGCTTGCTTTGAGTCGAAATCAGATTATGCATGTAATGAATTGACTTGCTTTGAGTGCTTGGATTTGCATGTTTATCAATTCTTTCTTGAACTTAATGATTTGAAAACGGATTTTCAACGCAGTTGCTTTGATTGTGTGATGTCGACTTTTCAAAATAAATTGTCTTGGTGCTTTGCTAATTCAATAGGCTTAAGAAAGAAAGTTAAAAGAGACATTGGTTGCTTTGATCTTTGTGTTTTGGTTGATATTATTCCACGGTAATTAAGAAAGATTAAGGGATGCATGTAACAAATTGATCTTGAATTGTGGTGGATGAATTGTTACCAAAAATGTCCCATTCATGATTCCATTCATCTTCAACGTTTTTCTTTGTTTTTGTTTTCTGAAATTTCCATTACAAAAACCCCCAAAACCTTTCTTTGATTTCGTGATATGTGTTCTTGTATATAAATTTGTGTTTTTAGTTTTTCGTACATGTAAATATTTCAAATATAATATGAAAATACCTTAAAAGAATACGTTAACCTTGTTTAGGTTTTAAGGTTAGTTCATGTGAGTCTTCCTAGTTAGTTTCATGTTAGAATTAGTTTTTGTTTAGAAATTGTGTTTGTGTTGTATTTATTTGTGTTACTTGTATATATTTCTATTCTTTTTTTCATTTTTGTAAATAATACTTTATTATTTTAATTCTTTATTTGTTTACACAATTACAGGTGTACCCTCAATCCCCGGATAGAACGATCCCTACTTATTCTATACTAACGATGACATTTTACAGGGTTAAATTACGCGCTTACTTTGAGCGTGTCAGGATGTGGTCAATCAGGATATGTGCCTTGCAATTTACTTGAAAAAGGTGAGTTGTGGCATGATTCCAATTTTGCACATTTATGCTTGATACCAAAGCTAACGAACCCAAAAGATCCAACACTCTTTCTTCTTATTGCTCTCTGCAATGTCATATGCAGAATTAGCTTGAAGGTGGTTTCCAACAGATTGAAAATATGGTTGCAAGACATAATTTCTCCCTTGTAGAATGCCTACGTATACCAACTAGGTTAATCTCTGACAACACTTTGATGGAAAATGAGGCCGCACATTTCATGTACAAGCTTAGACAGAAAGAAATAAGTTTGTTTTCTCAGAAACTGGATATAAGTAAAGCTTATGAAAGATTGGAATGGCATTTTCTTCAGGCAATTTTAACAAAGCTAGGTTTTGCTCCTCAGTGGATACAGATGGTTATGAATGGTGTGATGTCGATGCGATACTCTATCTTGGTACAAGGAGAACCGACTCCACCAATTGTTCCAACTTGAGAAATAAGACAAGGTGATCCTCTGTCATCTTATCTTTTTATTCTCTGTAGTGAAGGTTTGTCTACCCTAATCTCACAAGCTTTAGGCAACAATGTCATTCAAGGCCTTAAAATGTGCCCTCAAGCACCAACTATCCATCACCTCTTCTTTGCGGATGATAGCATTCATTATGGCACTGCTACAAATGAGAAGTGTGAGCAGTACAGAAGGTATGAAAGGGCATCTGGACAAAAGGTAAATTTTCAAAAGAGTAGTGTGGTTTATAGCAATACTGTATATCAAAATAGGCAGTTGAAACTGGCATCTATTCTAGAGGTTAAATGTGTGAAAGAGCATGATAGATATTTGGGGCTCCCCATGAGAGTTGGGAAATCAAAAACTGCAGTCTTTGAATACATTAAAGAGAAGCTCACTGAAAAAATTGTTAGTTGGAAAGCTAAAATCCTTAGTGCTACAGGTAAAGAAACCTTGATCAAAGTTGTTACGCAAACTATGTCCCTTTATGCTATGAATTGTTATTTACTGTCTAAAGGTTTATGTGATGACATTCATCAACTGTGTGCTTCTTTCTTTTGAGGGAATACTAATGAGATGAAGAAGAAGATCCATTGGAGAAGTTGGGAAAAATTGTGTCTTACAAAGTTAAAGGATGGCATGGGCTTTAAAAATATTTATGCTCATAATCTAGCAAGACTTGCCAAGCAAGGGTGGAGACTTGCATCTAACCCTAACTCATAAGTTGCTAGATTGTGTAAAGCTAAATATCACCCTCATCGCTCATTTTGGGAAGCTGAATTAGGAGACTCTCCTCCCTCGTTTTGCTGGAGGAGTATTGTAATTGGAAGACCTGTGTTAAAAGCGTGTGGAGTTGCGTATTGATGATGGCATCCATGTCAGAATTTAGAATGATACTGTCAAAAATATTTGGTCCAAAAACCTGTGCAGTGTGGTTTTGAACAAGTTTCAAAGCTTATTGACATGCACGCTAGACAATGTTCCTTGTTGCATGAACACTTGGATGTATGCTATTCATTTAAGCTGATCTTAAATTTCCTTTGGCAACTATTTAAAGTGACTATTTTTTTAATACATTATGCGGGGAGTTGAAGACATGGTGCGAAGCATGTAAAAGCCTTTTCAGGAAGATAATTTATAAATGCATTCAAATATTATTATAAATATAAAATCACTGTACAACACAGAGTCCTTTTTATAATATAACATTAGTATCTGTTACTGATAGTTCTAGGTTAAATGTGTGTCTCTTTGTATGTGACTGCCCCTTGTTTCTATTTATAAGTTGGCTGGGTAAACAGTTTTTTTAAATAAAGAAAAGCCCTTTATGGTAAAAATTAGATCTGTGATTGATCCTGAAAGAAAAGCATCTTCCAGATGGATACAATTACCTCTGAATTAAATTTAAGAGAAGTCGTACTCTACTAGCGTTTAGCGAGTGCAGAATCATGAGAATTAGAAGTTAGAAAGATGCGGAGATGTGTCTGTGTGGTTTGAGTTAGTCGTAGAAGCCCTATTACTTCTACATCACTACATGAACAAGTAATTGAGTAAACAAAAAGAAACGGGTATAGCAATTTGGTTTGTTGAACTGGGGGAAACTTTATTTCTGAAGATGCCATGTTATACTTGTATACCACTCCCTGCAGATGCTCGTATTAGTTTTCAGGTTGATAGCAGAAGCAGTGAGGCTGAATGAGATACTGACTGCTATAGTATTGAATCATTGGGCTTCTCTCTCCCAAGCGAGTAGAGGCCTGTTTCTGCTCAACCGAATAATAGACACTTGGCATTTCTCCTCGTTTTTTTTTTTTTTTTTCCTTCATCTTCAACCTGATGACTATCTAAGCTTCTTGATTGGTGTTACAGAGGCACCCACGTTGTAGTTTTTTCTGTAATTCTGGATTATTCCATAAGAGCTTCAACTGCTTTGCTTAGCTTACTGTAATAAACTGAGGTTTAAAATGCAGCTATTCAGGACCAATTTAAATCATTTGAAGAATTAACCAAAATAAGGGAGAGAGAATAACCAAAATAAACATATGAAACCAGAGTGTAGTTTAAACAATGTCAAAAGGGGAACAATTTGAACATCCAGCAATGTCTCAGAAACATAAGAAACAACTGAACTCCTAAATGTAAAAGAAGTTCCACTCACAGCCAACACGCCCAAACAGGTCTTCATTATTTTATGTTAAGGTTCCTATTGAGACTTCTGTGACCCTCTCCTTTTTCGCATTTTCTGTCCACTCTGTCCGCCAAGATGATCAAGCTTCACCAATAAAAAATAGAAAGTCAGCTATACCACATTTAAGAACCAACTACCCGTTCTTGTAAGAGAAAGAGAGAGAGAGAGAACACGAAGCATGTGCAATGAGAGGAAGAGTAAAGACAGATTTTACAGACTCATGAAATTGAACTTAATCCCTACCAATAATATTGCTAAATATATTACCTGAGCTTCTTTGACAAGAGAGACATCACTAGAGTCCTTCGGTTCGAGAATAGAATACACAGCCTCACAGAAAACATTAAGATTTTCAAGTGTCTTCTCCATCTCTACACGCCTTTTGTACACGTTAATGTCGTCCGATTCATCAGACAAACTTTTCTCTAGCTCATCCAAACCACTCTCTGTTTCTATCAGCCGCATTTCCTTATATTTCTTATATTCATCATATTGAACTTGACTGCTGTCAAATATCTCTTTTACCTGCAAACAAAGCTTCAAGGTTCAGACTTAGAAATGCTGGTTTTCATTCGAAACATATCCGTACATGTTTAAAAATTCCTAAAGCAAATTTAGGATGAGAGATTGCCGATAGAGTGACTAAAGTATAAACAATTCTAATACATCAACATATCAAACAGTGAAACTAGAGACAGACAATGCCACAGTCTGCAACAAGGATAAGTCTTACATTAGATTCAGACTGCTCCACACGCTTCAAGTCCCTGTTCAGAGCCTCGAGTACCTTTTCAGATTCAGATATTTGGATCGAATTACATAGTATTTGTCTTGTCAGGTCAGCTGCAGCTTTTTCTTTTGTCTGTTCCATCAGATTAAATTTGTCAGGCCACCGCTGTTTCTCGCGCAATAGCTGCATCGTTTCCTCTTGGCATTCAATAATCTGCCGCAAGCATGCATCAGTTACTAAGTACTCAAGGCTGATGCTTATTACATATAATCAGATATAATCATAAACCTTGTTTTTAAGCTTCGAAACCTCTTCGTTCTTGCTTGACATCCTGCTCCTACCTATTTGACCACAAAAAACAATTAATGGCATTAAAAGAACGAAACCATAGCCCGGACTCGATCGAAATTCCAATCGAAACCGCAAATTTAAAACGAAAAAGAGGACATCTTACTTATTAGAAGCTGATAAGAGAGACTGAAATCGGAAGTTTTGCTTTGTGCGACTGCGATGAGTTTGGGGTTCCTTTTGGTTTCACTGAAAAACCTAAATTGAACAAGAAACTGCTACTACGGCGCCGTTTCAATGGATATACACGACGAATACCTCGTTGTCCCTGATGGGAATTGACGCCCAGTTCTTGGCGTCTATCAGCTGATTCTCCTAAACTTGATGATATGGTATCACTGGATTCGAGACCGCGTCGGGTTAGGAGGTGGCGGTCGCGGTGAGGAGTGTTTGGGATGGATGGGTGGCGATCAGAGGGATCGAGGAGTCCAAGGGTTCGTCGATGATGATGGGAGAGAAGCAAATAAGAGAGAATCGAGAAGAGGAAGCCCCGCCATGCAGACGCTGGGTTTGTGACCAGTGACCACCAGGCCCATTACCTACTAACTATCTTTGGCTATATATCTTTGGCTAACAGACACGTGCTGATCTCCTGCCGTGAGTAATACAGCTGTAGCCTAGCTCTTGATCTCTCTCTTAGCTATTTGGGTTCGGTTGTTCCCAATTATGAATCTTCGAATATATGAAATCTAGTCTTTCTATGCTACCTGAGGTATGGCCAATTGGACACTTTTGGTGCCTAATCTTCAAAAGAATTTTTAGACATTGTATGGTTTTAAGATACTATACAATCAATCCTATCCAACTCAAACAAAAAATAAAGATATCTTTTAGAAAAGGAATTAAGTAAAACGGGATTAAGATTCAAAATACAAGTACAATAAATAAGAAGACAAAGGATAATTTTTGATAGATTTTGTATATCTAAACTTAGGCTCCGTTTGACAGCTTGGTACTTATGTCAATTTTTTCAGTTAAATGTAAGGATAAACTGACATTTGGAATATATGTATAAAAATTAAAAAAATTAGAACATGAGTTTTGTGGGTTGATGACCATCAGTCCTAGGTCTTCATCATTTAGGTCATTTGGGAGAAAATGAACATGAATTCATGCTTTTGGGTTATGTTAAAGACGACATAGTTGAATTTTATGTTTAAAAATTTAATCGTCGTAATTTGAACACTGAAGAAACTACTTTCGGTGGAGTAGTCTCGTGGGTGTTCAAATCACGATTACTATATTTCTTAAACATAAAACTCGATTATTTCACCTTCAGCATAACCCATAAGTATTAATTCATACTCATAAAATGATGAATAACAACCATCAACCCACAAAACTCATATTTTTTTTATTGTGTTTTTGTACATATATTCTAAATGTTAATTTTACCTTTATATTTAACTGAAAAATTAACAGAAGTACCAAAGTGTCAAACGGAGTATAAGTTCAGGTATCAAATTGTCCTCTTTTAAAAACTAAGTAAAATGTCCAATTGACCATACCTTAGGTACCATAGAAGGAATTTACCCATCCAGTTTTTCTTTCAAATTTTCTCTATTCTTCATTTGATTTGTGCATTCTCATATCGGACCCCCAATAGGAAGAGTGTGAGGGGATGTGGATAGCGAATCTAGAAGTGTCTCTCCTCTCTTCGTTACAAGTACAAATAATAGATGAGAGGAGACATATATTGGGAATAATCTCTGGGCTTTAAGAATTGGGTCTACGTAGATGATCAACTCTAATAGATTCTTAGATTCCGAGTATGTCCACCTAGGGATGTAGGTTCGGGTTTTCAAAAAAAAAATTCCAGAACCGTAACAGAACTGGATCAATGTTTTCCGGTTCGGATTTTTCATTCTGTGAAGCTGGGAACCGACAAGGACTCGAGCTGTTTTCTTTCAGTTCGGTTATCCTCAGTTCCTACACTTACTATCAAAACTAGAACTATGTTAACCATATTTCAGATTTTCAGCTCCAATTACTTAGGGGTGGGCGCGGGTCGGGTCGGATCGGTGTTGGGCCCAAACCGTTTCCGAACCGCCCATTTCGGTTGGGCCAAAAATCAAACCGCAGCCCGATTATTTCTGAGATGTACCGATATTTTCGGTGGGCCGAAATAGCGGTTCGGCCCAGTTCGGTTACCGTTTTTTTTAATGGGCTTAAATTATTTTATTTTTTTTAACAAAATTCTTTAAGTCAATTGTCCAATATCCAGGCCCAACTTCAATTTTCTGTTTTACACTTCAACAATAGATTAACTTAACATCAATTCTTCGGTAATTGTTTGTTTAGAACAATCTGGGTAAACTTGTGCAAGAACAAATTAACTTATTTCACAGATCAAAGGAAGCAAAGGATCATAGTTCATTAAAACAAATATAACAACAGAAATATATCAAAGGTTGGAGGACGACTTTCAATTCCCAGCTTCTAATCTCTTGGCTCCTGCGGATGAATAACACCTGTGAAAACCACTGATCCTGGTACAAACATACAAAAGTATTAGAGCATAAAACTTCACCACTGATCTCAATAGCCTAACAATCAAACTCTTAGTCGAACAACACTAATAAATATTCCTTTGTGCAGATCGTCTTTTCTTTGCAAATGAATATAATCAATCCTTGAATCCAAATCCTTACAAAGCAAACCCAAAATCATCCAATTAAAACCCAGATCTATAGCCTAGTTCATATTCAAAATAGAAGCTTACCAATAGATTTTGATGAAAATCCGACTCGCTTAATGATGACCTATAGATCATGAACATAAATAGTGACTAAACTTTTTGTTGTGGAAGATTTTTGTGAGAGAGAATGAGAGAATTGAGAGAAAAGGAATGAGAGGGTGAGAGAGAATGAGGAGGCTGCTGCGAGAGAGAGAGAGAGATAGTGGCTGTCAGCTAGGGTTATTAGGTTTATATTAGGTGGTCAAGATTGTGTGTACAAAGGTCCATAGTAAACCAAACCTCCCCCACTAGTAAAGTGACAACACGTTAATAAAAAAGGTAATTGTGTTATAATTCGGTCAATTCGGTGTCAGTTCGGTCGGTGTGAAGTGTGAAACCGGTCCCGATCCGGAAAGATTCGGTGCGGTTCGGTGAATGTCATTTTAAGTGTATGTTGCAAGCGGTTCGGTCGCCGACCCGTTTTTCCGGCCCGGTTCGGCCGGTTTTTGAGTCCCGGGTCGGTTTATGCCCACCCCTACGAATTACTTACAATCTGGGCAACTCAAAGAGGCCAAAATTGACCATTTCAAGTACAACAAATGAGAAGCAAATGATCAAATAAGAAGCAACCAAACTGAGAATCAAATGAATGAAGTACCAAGCTGATAAGCAAATTATGAAACTGTCAAAGACTCAAACTCTCAAAGTACCAAACTGACTAACTGAGAACTTGAGAAGCAAATTACATCATCCATCATCCATTATCCAGGTACCAAACAAAGAACTTGAAACCAGGAAAAAAAAAAAAAAAACTAAAACAAGTTAAACTGTTAAACAACTGGCCACTACACTCTTCAAAGCAATTAAGCACCACAGCTGCACAGCAAGCAGACCGGACTAGCAGCTCCAAAGTAACACATGAAAGACCAAACCTGCATAAAAAAAGCACAAAATCACATTATCAAATGCACGCTGATCAATGCAGTTATGCACTTATGCAGTTTGACTGTTTGAAATATGCAATTCAAACAATCCACAAATGGCAAATATGAAAATTATGCAATCTGAGATATATAACAAATCTGAAAATTCTAACAATCCACAAACCAAAAAATCTACAAGACTCTGCAAGTTGTTTGATGATTTGATCAAACTGTCAAAAACTCAAGACTGCAACCAAAGTACCAAACCACAACTTGTTCCAACGTCCAAATTCCAACAACACAAATTTGAGTTAACTGAAAACCTGAGCTCTTTTTTTTTTTTTTTCTTTTCCATTTGAAGCATCACAAGCCTTTGAAACTTTGGAAACCTTTGGCTTTGTTGAGTGACTTTAGTCTCTTCAACTTCAATTGATGTAGCTGCTTGCTCCTCTGCTAGTCTCTATTCGTCTCTATTCTTCTGCTTGCTTCGTTGGATGTAAGTTCAATGGTGGAGAAAATTATTTTCAAGTTGAGTTGTTTTGTTTTCAACTATTTGATTTATAGAGGGCCCTCTTAATGATGACCACTAAAATGAGGACTAGTTAAAGACTTTCTAATTAACGGTTTGGGAGAACCACCTTTCGATTACATGACGACAAATCAATCGTTTGATGTTTATGCATGCATGAATATATCACTTCTAAAATTTTTCATCAAAATTGCTAATTGTTAAGATATAGAACTAGACTCAAACCATCTTTTTGGCAGTCTCTTGGTATGAGTTTAGTAGGTTTTAATGACAGAGGTGGCAGGCTTCCTAATATTTGGATTTTTACCTCTGTTAATGTCAGTGCTCCATGGGTCTCCTCCACTTCTAGTCAACATGTTTTCTTGAAGTTCAAGGTGCAAAATGTTGTTCATGGACTAGTGTTTGTTTATGCGGCGACTACTGTTGCTGAGCGTCACTCACTCTAGCCATCTTTGGCTCAAGTCGTCGCCAGCTTCACTGGTCCTCTATTAGTTGTGGGTGATTTTAATGCTGTTCTCAGTGCTCATGAAAAATCGGGAGGTAACTTACCAAGACAGATTTCTTGTGATCGATGATTTTCGGGCCACAATAGACGCTTGTCATTTGCTTCCTGTTGATCTAAAAGGGTCTCCTTTCACTTGGACTAATGGAAGGGGTGTCGCATCTCGCATTGAAATGCTTCTTGATCGGTGTTTTTGTTCTTTACAGTGGTTAGAATCTTGGCCAGTTACCAGCTCTTCCACTCTTGTGAGACATCAATCTGACCATAATCCCATTCTGGTTACTTGTGAAAAATTTCAATCTCAAGGTCCTTTGCCTTTTCGCTTTCATAAAGTTTGGTTGGGTCATTCCCAGTTGCGTTCTTTGGTTCAGAATTCCTGGGCATCTTTCCAAGTTGTTGGTTGCCCAATGTTTATCTTGCAACAAAAATTAAGGCTTCTTAAACCCTTACTAAAGACGTGGAACAAGGAAGTTTTTGGAAATGTTAATACTGCAGTTGACATTGCTCGTAGTGATCTTGAGGCAGTGCAATATGCAATTTCCTCAAGTGGTCTCACAGAAGCTCTGCATGATCAAGAGCTTTTGGCACAGAAGTCTCTGACAGAGGCATTAATAGTCCAAGATCAATTTTGGGCTACTAAAACTAGGGAAAGTTGGATGAAGGATGGGGACCGCAACACTGGTTACTTTCAAACACTAGCAAAGATTCGCCGTGCTCAGAATTGCATCACAGGTTTGAAGGTGGGCTTGCAGCTTGAGCAGGATATTGTCGCCCTTCGTGCCCATGCAGTGGATCATTTTTCCTTAGCCTTTCGAGATGACGGCATATCAGTTGATACTGGGTTAGTCTCTCAGCTAATTCCGTCTTTGGTTACTACTGATGAAAATAATTCTCTCTTGGCCATTCCGAATGCGGAGGAAGTTAGGTGTGCAGTCTTCTCTCTGAATCCGGATGGTTTTGGTGGTAGTTTCTACCAGGCTTTCTGGGATATTATTCACTTGGATGTGGTGCATGCGGTTACTTCCTTTTTTGAAACAGGTTACATTCTTCCAAATTTAAATTGCAGTTTTGTGGCTTTAGTACCACAAGTTCAAGAAGCTGATTGCATTGCCCAGTTTAGACCTATTGCCATGGCCAACTTCAGTTTCAAAATCATTACTCGTATTTTGGCTACTCGATTATCACCAATTGTGGCAAGAATCATCCTGCCAAACCAATTTGCTTTTCTTCCAGGCAGGAATATTTCTGATTGCATCATGTTGACTTCAGAATGTATTAACTTGATTGACAACCCATGCAAGGACGGTAATGTTGCCATTAAGCTGGACGTTGCTAAAGCTTTTGATACTTTGCATTGGGGGTTTCTTTGTCAAGTGCTTTCTTGTTTTGGCTTCCATGGAACTTTCATTACTTGGATTAAACACATTTTGGAATCAGCTAGACTTTCTATCCTCTTCAATGGCTCTCCTGCAGGTTTCTTTGGTTGTAGTACTCGTGGTGTTCGACAAGGTGACCCTCTTTCTCCTCTTCTCTTTTGCCTAGCAGAGGAGGTTTTAAGTCGTGGGATTTTGAATCTTGTTTCTTCTAAGAAGGTTCGTACTATTTCTTCTCCTCGTGGAGTAGCAGCTCCTAGTCATGTTCTTTATGCAGATGACATAATGATTTTTTGTAAAAGCGATAAGAATAGTCTGCATAATCTATGGGATTTTATTGAAGAGTATGGTATTAATTATGGGCAGCGGGTGAGCAGAGGAAAATCAAATATTTTTCTTGGAAAGCCAGCTTTAGCTCATCGTCCTCTGATTTATTCTTGTCTGAAGAATCGTCCCGCCACGTTGCCTTTCACTTATTTGGGTGTTCCTTGGGATAGATGGGTTTGGCGTCAGTGTTTTCGCCCTCGCAACTCTGTTACGTTATGGAAGTTTCTTCATGGTAAGCTTTTAACAGATGATCTCTTGCTTCAGCGAGGCTTTTCTTTTGCTTCTATGTGCTCCCTCTGTCATGCATCGGTTGAGACAGCCCACCACCTTTTTTTTGAGTGCTCTTTCTCTATGAAGGTCTGGTCCGCAATTTTATCTTGGTTTAAAGTCACTACTCTTTTCTTGGATATATCCGCTTTCTTCTCTTACCCATTACAGCATGGTTTTGGTACTCAATTGCAATTGCTTTGGTGGGGGATGATGGGAGCTGGCTTCTAATCTCTTTGGAATGCTAGAAATTCTATTCGTTTTGATGAGCGTCGCTTAACGGTTGATTATTTGATTCACTCTATCAAGCTGCAAATTCGAGAGGTTGACTCTTGGGGTTTTGGAATTATGCGTAACTCAGTAGATGAGCTTTGTATTTTTAGTGCTCTTGGAATCAGTGGTAGAGCCTCAAGAACACATCAAATTCATGAAGTAAATTGGCTTGCTCCTTCTGCTTTTCAATTAAAGGTTAATACTGATGGCGCTGCTCGTGGGACGCCAGGGCTTGCAGGCTATGGAGGTATTTTTCGTGATCACTTGGGCAATTTTATGGGTTGTTTTGCTGGTTCCATGGGTATTGCTACTGCTCTAGAAGCAGAGCTTCAAGCCATTATTCATGCAGTTACAATAGCATCAGGAAAAGGATGGAATTCTCTCTGGATTGAGTGTGATTCCGCGGTAGCAATTCACTTTCTTGCCACTAATAATTGCTCAGTCCCTTGGCGTCTATCTGTTGATTGGGTCAATTGTTGTACCATTCTCTCCTCTATGCAGATACGTTTTTCACATATTTATCGAGAAGGGAATCAAGTGGCTGACTGCTTAGCTAACTATGGGGTGGATCATGAGGGGCATTATTGGTGGGACTCTTGCCCTCCTTGTGCTTCGGCTGCCTTTGTTCACAATCTGCAAGGTTTACCGAATTTCCGTATTCGCTAATTTTGTGGTGCTTGATAGACTTCATGAAAAGGTGGGTTTGGGTTATGGTGATTTCTGCTGCATGGTTGCTGATGAACTATAGGTGTGTTCCATATATGTGGTTGCTGCGTGGTCACATATATTTGCATGGTTACTGCATGTCCTTCTTCTTTCCATCAGTTTGTAACTATTGCTTACTGCTCACTTTGAGTACTTTACTTCATTTTGTTCTCAGAGAGGTTTTGGTTCATGTCCCCCTCTCTCTTCTTGTAATTTCTTTTCTTTTATTAATAACATAAAATAGAGGGATGGGCGGTGGGTTCCCGGTTGCGATTGCCCCCTTTCTTTCGAGATTGTGGGTGGGTGCTAGTCACCCCAAATCGGCTATCGCAGAGGAACTAATATCGCCTAATCCTCTATTTAATTTATAAAAAAAGGTAGTCCTAAGAGGATTTAATTTCAAGGATTAGCAGATAATAAGGTTAAAGCTCGTTTCTCTCAATGGCGAGGTTCTACTCTTTCCATGGCCGGCAGGATCACATTAGTTAACTCAGTTGTAACAAGCATGCTTTCACACAGTTTTGCGGTTTATGCTTGGCCGTCTTCCACCTTGTCTCAGTTAAGGAATTGGTCTAGAAACTTCATTTGGACTGGTGATGTTCTTACTCGTGGTTACTCAACTGTTGCATGGAAGAAATGTTGTGCACCAAAGGATGAGGGTGGACTGGGTATAAAGCATTTGCCTATTCTGAACAAGGCTTTCCTCATGAAAAAGTTCTGGGATGTTCTTACCAATTCCTCTATAGCATCGTACTTGTTTCGGGGTCGTTTTGTTAATAGCCTGGGAAGACCATGTTCTTATTATAAGAAATCTTCTATTTGGCCAGGTTTCAAGCCACTTTTTAATGACATTCTTGTGGAGTCCAAATGGTTAATTGGTACGGGCAAGAAAGTAAACTTTTGGCTTGACCGTTGGCTAGATATTCCAATTATAATGCAGCTGCAGCTACCCCCTTCAATTAACGTTCATCTGTCCTCTAAAGTTTCAAATTTTATTATTAATGGGTCTTGGTTGTTGCCAAATATTTTATCTGCTAATTGGGCTACAATCAAGCTATCTATTGAGAAAATTATACTCCCAAATTCAGTTGGGTTTGAGGATAAACTGGTGTGGTGCTCTACAATTAATGGTGCTTTTTCGGTGGCATTAGCCTATGAGATGAAGCGGCGCAAATTTCCTATAGTTAGCTGGTCTAAATTTGTTTGGCACTCAAGTTACCGGCCTCGTAACTCGGTCACACTTTGGAAGCTTCTCCATGGTAAACTTTTAACTGATGATTTGTTGCAATTTCGTGGATTTAACCTGGCATCTCTATGCTCACTTTGCCATCGTAGCTGTGAGTCTACCTCGCATCTCTTCATTCATTGTTCCTTTGCGAAGCATATTTGGGGAATTTTACTAAGGTTATTTCGGGTCTCACAAAATTTTGGAGACATGGAAGCTATGTTTCTATATCCCATCCAACATGATTTTAGTTCTCAGTTACGAATTTTATGGTGGGGAATGCTTGGGGCCGTCGTGTATGAAATTTGGTTTGCACGGAATGCTTTTCGCTTTAGGG
This sequence comes from Rosa rugosa, assembly GCF_958449725.1. Classification (NCBI taxonomy): domain Eukaryota; kingdom Viridiplantae; phylum Streptophyta; class Magnoliopsida; order Rosales; family Rosaceae; genus Rosa; species Rosa rugosa. The sequence continues at coordinate 2,718,696 of NC_084825.1, forward strand.
AAATTATCATATCTGCTTCTTCTATTGCACGGGATGTGATTTCTCAACTTGGTAATATTAATTCACTTAGCAAAGGTATCATGCATAACACGACAGTGGAACTATGTGTACTTTGTTCAATTGGAGTTCCTGGAAGGCTACCTCGTGCACCAAAAGTCACAGAGATTAACTGGTTGACTCCGCTTTCTCATGAGGTGAAAGTGAACACTGATGGGGCAGCTAGGGGTTCCCCTGGTCTAGCAATCAAGAGAGCCTGAGTCATGGCTCGGTAACGAGTCGAGTCTCCGAAAGATCAGCTTGTTGTGTTAATTCTCAAGATTCAGGGTGTTGTCGGATCTTGTTAATGCAGACACGAGTCTGGAGTCTCAGCTAATTTACTGAGGAAATGCGACTGCGTCACCTGTCAAGTAAAATAAACTAGTGTCAAGAGGGAGACCTAGGTTGGCAGTCTTTGCTCATTCGATGTCTAAGTTAGTCAATGTATTTATGTTGACAGAGTGACGTTAGGTAAGTAATAAATGTGTAAGTATTAATGAGGAGAGTGAGAAACCTTTTATAGTTGAGTAGAGGGAGGAGTTCCATTTTGTCTTCGATGTGGGACTTGTAAGGTTTTGTGGACTAATCAATATCAACTAAAGTCACAGTAACTTGTTACTCTTCATACAGAACATGTAATTGAACTAAGTTATGTTGTTCTAATTGCATTCCTCTTACAAGAAGGCTGTAGGTTGTCGTTGGGTGTTTACCGTGAAACATAATGCATATGGATCACTGAATCGGTATAAAGCACGTGTTGTAGCAAAAGGGTTTACTCAGACGTATGGTATAAACTATGATGAGACTTTTGCTCATGTTGCCAAAATGAACACTATTCGGGTTCTGCTTTCATTTGCTACTAGTTTAAAATGACCACTCCGACAGTTTGATGTCAAGAATGCATTTCTTCATGGAGAGTTAGCTGAGGAAGTGTATATGAGTCTTCCACCTGGGTATGTAGCTGCCTCTTCTGGTGATTTTGTATGCAAATTGAGAAAATCTTTGTATGGTCCCAAACAGTCATCTCGTGCTTGGTTTGGGAGGTTTTCACAGTTCATGTGGAAGTCTTGTTACAGACAGAGTAACTCAGACCATACCTTGTTTCTCAAGCATCAACAAGGGAAGGTAACAACCCTAATCATTTATGTTGATGATATGGTAATCACTGGCAATGATACTGTTGAGATGGATAGACTACAGAGCCAGCTAGCCTCTGAGTTTGAGATGAAGGACTTGGGTGAACTAAAGTACTTCTTAGGGATTGAGGTAGCTAGGGGGAGAGAAAGGATCTACTTATGCCAGAGGAAGTACATTCTTGACCTGCTGACAGAGACAGGTATGTTGGATTGCAAACCTATTGACCCTTGTTGTGTTTTAAAATGATTACTCGCAAGCGCACAAATCGATTGTAGTATAGTTAGTGCAAGCACGAGGTCGTTCCAACAAGGATTGAAACTCAAATTGATTCTAACTCAAATAACCAATTGAACACAAAAATAGAGAAACATTTGGGAAGATTGTGATGATTGATATTATAACTAAACAACTAAGAACAGAAACAAAAGAATTGAGAGAAGGGTTTTTTAGAAGGTTGAAAAAAATATGAGAGTTGAATGCTAAGACTTTGAATCCACCACCTAGTACTTCTACTCTATTGCTAGCTGACAACCATTGAATTCCCTAGATTTTATGCTAATGATTCCCGTACATAAGCCTTATTGATCCAAGACATATGCCAAAGTTCTTCTAACTTATGAATTCTAACTTATTGATCCTGTATAGAACTCAAGTAGCCAAACTATAATTTACTTCACTTAATGATCAGGTTCAAGCAAACATGTTCAACTCCATTAAGCACAAAAGAACTAGAAAATCATGCAAACAAGAATATCGACTATGATCAAGCACTTGTATTCTCAATTCACAACTCTTTAATCACAAGATTGAATTATCTTTTGGCACCCTAGAAAACATCTACTCTTTGATCAAGCATCATGTTCTCCAACCAAATAACTCATAAACAAAACCTAGGTCTTATTGATCCCGAGCAAAGATTTTGAATAAAAGTTCTATTGAAACGGTGATTAAGAGTTTAACATAGCAATCTAGAAATTCAATAGCAAACCAACTAAACAAATAGAATAGTCATACTAGGGGCTTCATCTCAGCCCTAGCTTAGGAATTTAGCAAAAAGAAACGATAAAAATAACTAAGAAAAACATAGTGAAGGAGGAATAAAGATGGAGGTGACTCCTCTTGCTCTTGTTGCGTCCCAATCTGCTCTCCAGACCGCCTTCCTCCCTCTAGAAGTCCTCCCTTTTTGCCTAATATGTCTCTTTTTATTCCCCTACTTGACTTGGGCTTCTTAGGTCTTCTAGTCCAACTTGGAATAGATTTCTTCTCTCCAAAGAAACACAAGGTTATTATAGTCACAGCAAGAAATTACTCCAAATATGTCAAACACGTTCAATCTTGTTCCATTCAAGTGCTAAGATCAACGGACTTGGGCCTCACAAGTCAGATTCTGAAAATATATGCAAAATCCGTCAGAATCTGCCTTCCCGAACTAGGTTCACTTAAATCATCATAACTTCCTCCACAAGAATGCGAATCCACTTCCGTAAAATTCCTCAGAAAGCTAACATCTGTATCTTTCCAATGGTATAAGGCTCGCCTGCTAATTCCTTGTGAGAAGGTACAGTTTAATCCTCAAAGTTGACGCACAGCAGAGACAATTCTGGACTCTCAGGATAGCAAGCACCCTTTCAATCCTGCGTTTGACTTTAAGCTCCAAATCCTTCTTTTCTCCAATTTAACCTACAAAACACAAAGACAAAGTAAATGACTCAAAGATGACAAGTTCTAAGGCTAGAATCCTACATTTAAGGGTATAAAAATGTATGAAATTATGAACCTATCAACCCTCCTATTGAGCAAAACATTGTTTAGCAGAGTATCCAGATCAGGTATCTACTGATCAAGCTCGCTATCAGATGTTGGTTGGGATCTTGATTTATTTGGCTCATATTAGACCAGATGTTGCATATGAGGTGAGTGTGTAAGTCAGTTCATGCATAACCCTAGTGAGAGTCACATGAATGCTGTTGTGAGAATTTTCAGGTACTTGAAGTCAGCTCCAGGGAGAGGAGTAATGTTTTCTAAACACAACAACATTCTTGAGGTTTGTGGCTTCAAAGATGCAGATTAGGCTGGAAATATTACAGACAAGAGGTCGACATCAGATCACTTTACCTTTGTAGGAGGTAATTTGGTTACATGAAAGAGTAAGAAACAGAAAGTTGTGGCACAATCTAGTGCTGAGGCTGAGTATAGAGGTATGGCTCATAGGGTGTGTGAATTGCTGTGGCTGAGAAATCTATTATGTGATTTGGGTCTCAAACTCAAAAGTACTATGCAGTTGTATTGTGACAACCCGGCAGCCATTGATATATCACAGAATCCAGTACAGCATGATCGTACTAAACATGTAGAGGTTGATCGCCACGTTATAAAAGAGAAGCTAGATGCCAAACTTATCAGCTTCCCTTTTGTTCCTACTGAAGAGTAACTTGCAGATATACTTACCAAAGGAGTTCCCAGGAAGGCGTTTTATGACTCACTAAGCAAGTTGGGCATGGTCGATATGTATGCGCCAGCTTGAGGGGGAGTGTTAGCGTGAGTCATGGCATAATATTAGGAATGTAATAATTTGCAGTTATACCATACCTATTCTATGTGTGGTAGAGAATAGAGACGTAAGTTAGTTGTATTCATGTAATCTACTTTATATACCTCCCTGTGAGATGAATAGAGTATCAAGCAATTCATTCTCTCAATATTTTATTGTTCTATTTGACTGTTCAACCTGCAAACCAAGTTCTCCTTTTCTTTTTCTTCAAATCCATCTAGTTGGAGCATGTAAATCTCTTCTTCAAGTTCTCCATGAAGAAACGCAGTTTTTACATCTAACTACTCTAAGCACAAGTCAAATGTAGTACACATCGCCAGGACTACTTGAACTGTTGTGAGTCGAACAACATGAGAGAATATTTCGTTGAAGTCAATGCCTTCTTTCTGAGCAAATCATTTCACCACCAATCTAGCATAATACCGCTCCACTTGGTCATTACCATGGTTCTAAAAAACGGGCTAGGCGGCCGACTAGGCGGCGCCTAGGCGCTAGGCGTCCACATCCCGTCCCGATTTTGGCCTGGGCGAAGTGATTAGGCGGAGGGCCTCCAGGCGGCCGCCTAGGCGGGTTAGGCGGAGGGTAGGCGGCCTAGGCGGATCTGTTGGGCGCTGGGCGCTGAATTTTTTTTTTTCTTTTGATTCTGGTCAGATATCAAAAGGACAAAGAAGAAGATTCAAAAATCAAAAGCATTTAATTAGAGACTACTCTTTGAACTAAACCCAGTCCTCGATTAAGCCCTTGATTCAAAATTGACAACCCAGTGCCAGCGCCGGCGACTATACTGGACAGTGGTGGTTCCGGCGATGACTAGAAAGAGGGAGGAAGGGAGAGAAAGAGAGAGGGGGGGAGGGCTTGGTTCTGGTGCGAGTGAGGCCGCTCAAATGTGGGACTGTAAGCGGGAGATGCAGTGAGGCGAAGGAAGAGAAGAGAGAGAGAATTTTTTTTTTTTGGTTAACGAAGAGAGAGAGAAATTGAAACCCAGCAAAGGAGGTTTCATTTGCTAATATTATAAAAAGGATATACATGCAGTTTGCAGACGTGTAGCAATCATACACCCACTAAAATAGTGTAGTCAACTAGTCATACAACACACCAACTAAAATAGTCTACTGATATAACAAACTCAATCTAAATAAAAGGATATATTTCATATAACAAACGTGTGATTGCTAAATTCTTAATTTTATTCTATATTTTGACTATTTTTAAATTTATAATTAGTTGTTAGACTTTAGATATTTTTATTTATATAATTATATGTCATAAAAATAATTTAAAAAATTAAAAAAATAAAAACCGCCTAGTCCCCGCCTAGGCTCCCGCCTAGGCCCCTAGGCGCTAGTCCTCGAGGCACCGCCCGACTAGCGCCTAGCGTTTTTTAGAACCTTGGTCATTACCATCTCCTTTGATCTTGTAGACCCATTTGTTGCCAATTAATGGCCTTCCTTCCGTGTGGTAGTGGAACAAGATCCCATGTCTTGTTTCTATGGAGGGCTTCAATTTCTTCTTGCATTGCTGCCATCCACAATGAAGCTTCTTGGCCTTTTGTAGCCTCATGGAAAGTTGATGGCTCCCCATCCTCTACTAGTAGACAGTATGCAACATTTCCCTCCATAATGTATTGTGAGTGCCAAGCTGGTTCTCTTCTCTCTCGAGTTGACTTTCGAACTCATAGAGTTGCAAACTCAACTTGTTCTTGTTCTTCATGCTCTAGTGGTGCTTCCGAAGAATCTGGAACTTCTTGTTCTTGTTTATCTTCAACTTGAACTGTAAGAGTCTTTGGTTTCTCTTATGAAGTGCTATCATTTTCTTTTCCTTGTACCTTGTCTTCTATAAATATTACATATCTGCTGATTATCACCTTGTGGGTAGTGGGATCCCCTAGGCGATACCCTTTAACTCCATCAGCATACCCTAAGAAAATGCATTTTCTGGATTTTGGATCCAGTTTTGATGTTTCTTGGGCGTTGTACATAACGTATAGAGGACTTCCAAATGTATGTAAATGAGAATAATCACATGGCTTACCAGTCCACGTCTCCATTGGCGTCTTTAGATCAATTGCGGTTGATGGTGACCGATTGATCACATAACAGGCGGTCTTCACTACTTCTGCCCAAAACGAATTGGCCATCCCCGTAGTCCTTAACATCGCTCTTGTTCGTTCTAATAAGGTTCTGTTCATCCACTCCGCTACTTCATTTTGTTGTAGAGTGTATGCCACTGTGAACTGCCTTTTGATATCTTCTTGTTGACAAAAGTTATCAAATTAATTACTGGTATATTCACTTCCATTGTCCGTCCTCAAACACTTGATCTTCTTTTCAGATTCAAGCTCCACACACGCTTTGCTTATATTGAAAACTGGGAATACGTCCGCCTTCCTCTTGATTGGATATACCCAACATCTCCTGTTGATATTTTTTTTTTCCAAAGATTTCCTTCATCCATCTTTTAAATTAAAATCGTTTTCTTTGTTTTAAATAATCTGAAATTTTCGTTTTCAATCTTCAAAAACCCCTCTTTACTTGTGTTTTGTGTTTGTGTATATGTGTAATTGTTTAGGTTTTTAGGTTACTTGAAATTGTAAATTTGTGCATGACATAATCTGATATTTGTAAACTAAAATCGTAAATAAAGTGTTTGAGTGATTGTGTTTTGCGTTTCTGTTGTATATGTGTTCTTGATTTCATTTTAGGATTTGTGAACTTGTAATTTGTAAAATAGTAATATGAAGTTCTCAAATTACTTGTTAATAATCTGATCTTGTACTTAATTAACTCGTAACACATTGTTTTAGGATTGTTTATGACGTTTTGTACATGTATAAGAAGTAGAGTTAGTGTTGTATATGAATTTGTGTAGTTAGAGTTTGTTTAGGATTTGTTGTTTGTATTTGCGTTTGTTTTGATTTCTAATTTGTGTTTGTTTATAATTTGTTCTCTACTTGGATTTGGTTTCCTACTTTGTATATGATTAGTATTCCTTGCTGTGATATTTTGCGTCATCATCCTATTACTGTTTGCAGTCATAAGTCTATAAAGACAAACAAGGTTTTGGGTAAAAGGTGCATATTTACCAATATAGAATACTTGAACTAAATTTAGTACTTACTGAGTCTGAGTAGGTCCAACAGCAACAACAAGATTTGCTCGGCTTAATTTCTTCTCCGATTCAGCAAGATCCGCTTCGACTTTCGTCACATCTGATAAAGCTTTATCACGTTGCTCCTCTAATTCGCCGATCCTTGCCTGCAAGCTCTTCCTTTCAGCAGCAACAGCAAGATTTGCTCGTCTTAATTTCTTCTCCGATTCAGCAGATCTGCTTCGACTTTCGTCACATCTGATAAAGCTTTATCACGCTGATTCCGTAATTCGCCGATCCTTTCCTGCAACCTCTCCCTTTCAGCAGAAAAGTCGACCTCAATCTCTCCATCAAGGATTTGCAGCAATTCGTCCGAGCTTGCCTGCAATGCAGCCCAGTTCTCGTCCCTTCAAGGTTTAAAATGGCACTAATTTCGAGCGTATCACCGATCAATCTGAATCGCATTCCCATCCTCCTTAATCTGTTGCCCAGCCTCCTCAATCTCATTCCCAGCCTCCTCAATCTCATGATCAACCTGCCCTTGCCCATCAACCTGAAGCCTTTCCCAATCAACCTGCATCTCTTCCAAATCATCCTGACTCTCTGCACCAGAAGATCATACCGACATTTCGGCACGCATTGCCATCAATTTCCTCTCTTCTCTCTGCAAGCGTCGGATTCGAATTTTGGTTAACCTTCTCAGAAATCGAAGAGATTGCATTTGCTCAGCCATGGTTGAGTCTGAGAAGGAATTAGGGTTTTAAACTTTTGGGAATAGGGAGAAACGGAGAATGGGGGTTTTGGAATTGGGCGGACGAAAACCATGCGTTTTGGTTTTATACGGGCTCCGCTTCTTGTTCTCGTGTTCGCAAGCTCCGCAGCTGAGATCAATTCCAAGACCTTGAGAAGGTCTATGGGGATGCAATGTGGCATCGTGTTTGGGGATTTGAGGATCATCATATCTCTTGGCTAATGTAATCCTAAATCCTCAACCTACAAATGCAAAGAGAAGAAAATTTGATATATGCAGGCAAGTAGGTGAAAGAACATTCTAAACTAAAGCTCAGGCACCACTACAACTAAAATGTTGCTGTTGCCTAAAAAAAAAAAATCTACTACTAAAACTCAGGCACCAATACAAAGTAGGGGTGGACACGGGCCGGGATGTTCAGGATTTATCAATTTCACAAATTACCCCTAAGTAGGCCTGTAAAATGGTCAGGGCAGGGGTAAAGATCAGGCACCACAAAGTAGGGGTGGGCACGGGTTGAGACGTTCGGTATTTTACCAATTTCACAATTACTCACAAATAGGCGTCTAAAATGGTCAGGGATAGGCAATATGATGGCCTAAGTGATGGTCTGCCCTAGGCTTTTGTACCCCTAAGTATTAAATGGGCAAGATAGGGCCGACCCTTTCACAAATATGTGAAGCACAAGCCCTGCCCATGGGCTGATGGCCCGATAGCGTTCGGGTAAATAAAGCCCGCCCTCAACCAGCCTTGTATTTGGCCACTAATTTGTGAAATAATATTAATTTCTACTAAAAATAATTTCATTGAGTTGAAAATAGCTTTCAGTTTGAGACAATAATTTTTTTTGAAAGATGGTAGTGACTAATATGCGAATAATACTAACTTTTCTGAAGAACGTCAGTTATGCCTATAAAATCAACCCGGAGCTAATGGGTGGACTTAGCTCAACACATTCTTGACAGGGTAGAGATTGGGCTACACTTTGGAAACCGTGAACCAGCTCAAGCCCAAACCCATTCTATTAAAATGGTCATAATACTTTAACTATATATTTCTCATATTAGCTATCACGTCGATCAAAATTTTTTTCGTTTCTGAACCAGTTGTCATCTCAGAATCCAAAAAACAAGTTGTTAGGGCCTGTCCGGTAATGTTTTTAAAAATGATTTTTCAAAAACCGATTTTGAAAATGAAAACGAGAAAACAAGATTGGATTTTTGAGATCCGAAAATGTGTCCGGTAGTTTATTTCGAAAACAATTTTCAAAAACGAGAACAGCAAAAACGAGTCCGGTACTACCGTATGAAAATACAAAAAACAATGAAAATGTATACATATATCTCCGTGTTTTCTAAAATATGAGAATGAAAAGGTGAAAACGTCTATTTGTCGTTTTCCTGTTTTACGAGTAAAATAAAAAATCATTTTCAATTTTTATTTTCTGTATTTTTGAAAACAGACCAACGAACGCATTTTCAAGCCATTTTCATTTTATAAAATGAAAAAAATGACTTGAAAACGTTACCGAACGCCACCTAATATTCCTCAACATGGTACTTCATAGAAGGTTGTATAGATAAAAACATTCCTAAATTTTAAGTTGTTTTCAACATGAAATAAGTGGACTTGTTGGAACATTAATGCACATGAGACCCTTACATGGTAGCTTTTCCTTCTCTACAACTTTCTTAGAACTGTCCAATCTACAATATTCCTAATGGCCAAAAGGCCCAAAACGCTCTTTTCTAGCATGGTCGTGCCTTTTATTAGATTGGTTTTGTGAGCAGTACACCCGTTCATGTACTTATCTCCAAATAGTATGGCAAAGAACCCAGGTTGTTCATCTATACCGAAATAAGTCGAATGGCTTGCAGATGCAAATGTCAACTATTATAGTTTTGCCTTGGTAATTTGGAGATACATGGAAATTGAGAACCCTCTTGTGCATTTTCCGATCACTATCAAAGAAATGGGTGGTAAGAAATATAAAGAAATATAATTGATATTTTGGACACTAGTTTTGAGACTATACATCCTCGGAGTTTCTTCAAGCCTTTCTTATCGCACATGCTTAGAACTCCCCAACTACCCAGCCAGTTTATTAATTTTTCCACAAATTTAAATGGAAAGCTTATCTATATCTTAGAAAATCAAAATTACCCGAAAGGATATTAGATGGATTACCTCCTCATTCGACAATAGAATACTTCTCGCTCATTTACCATATTCTTAAAGAAGCATACTTTACAGAGTATTGTCTAACAAAGATGGATCATTTCCTATATGTATAACGAGCCATTGAGATTATTTAGTATCATCTATGTGTATTATTTAAAGACTAAATAATAGCATTGCATTATGAATTAAATGTAGTAACTTGAGTATCTGAAACGATTAATGTTTGAGAATCTTGTTGCTTACTGTGTGAGTTAATGAATACATGATACGTACAAGAAACCTAAGGAAATAAATATACAGAGGTACAGTTGGATTCTTCTAAGATTAGAGAACCTTAAGCATGTCCCTACTTCCACCAACACCTGAGTTTATTGAAAAACTGCCTCAGGGAGAAGAACTTAACTTTGATGAAAAGTAGATCTTAGCCTCGAGCTCGTCCCATGACAACTCAAGTTTAGCTTACTACTAGGTAAGTTCCCCCGAACGATGCCGCAAGTTTGTTTGCTTGCTAAGCTTTAAACATTTATTAAATTTACACATTTCAAAAACTAGGGTTTCACCATGTTTGTATAATTACATATTACAAAAGTGGAAATCCCAAATAAAAGTTGATATCTTAACCAGACTTATCTATTTACATTTTCCAAAAAATGAAGGAAGAAAAAAAAAGACCAATAGAAACCGCGTGAAGTTACGATACAAAAGCTCTTGACCTCAAACTTGAACTTCAAAAGGTCGTCCAACCCATCCAAAGGCAATTAGTATTTCGCTCACCATGTATTATTACCTGTCTCAAAGCATTAATAATCAAGAAAAATTGTTTCACAAATAGTGTTCCAATATTGATAAAATGTATATGTAATCTGGCATTTCTTTTTTATACAATCATTCATTATATGCCATATATCACAGCAAAAATACAAATGCTATGATATAATTTATAAAGTGCAATAAAAAAACTACAAACATATCATAATCTCTATATTTATATAGTGACAATGAACACTAACCAATACCATTAAAGACTACAAACTGATTTCCTCTATATATTAGTCAACCTCTATATATAAAATCATTCAAACGGCAGGCCTCAATATGATTCTCTATATTTAGAGGTTGAGTGATTTAATTGAATGAATTCACAAAGGACAAAGAAAAACGAAAAATTGAGATCCACATTCATATTTTCATATAGCCAACAAAAGACCATAATAGGGTGTTAAGCCTATAAGCCTATAACAGACGAAGTGTATCTAATTTTGGTACCATCTGCTATGAAAAACCAATGCTGCACTCTGAAAATCTGTCCGCTAAGTTGTTTTTGAGGTACCAATATTTTTTTCTTTTAGGAATTCATATTTACCGTTTATTTTTCCCTTTCTGTTTTTGTAAATTTATTGAACACATCAGTCAATCAGGGCTTGACACTGTTATTTTTGTGTCTATGCATTCATGTGGCAGTATAGTAAAGTTGAGAGTGTTTTGAAAATGCTACTTTGCTTGGACTGTAGGTTTAAATGAAGGTTTGTAAGGCTCGGGGAGAAACCCATATTCCATTTGGATCAGGGATCAATTTCTGCTACTCATTACACTACTGTTATTACATTCCCACTAAGCGAACCAATTCGTAAAATAAACGTTAAAACAACAAACCCAGCAACTGTTCAAGATCAAAAAGGACAAAGAATGAATTCAAAAAGAAAAAGAGAGAGAGAGAGAGAGAGAGAGAGAGAGAGACTGCATTACTGGGCAATATCTACTACCAATCTGGAAAACTTCTTTCAAATCATAACCAAACAAAGAGAAATCCAATCACTGATTGATCAGAAGCTCAAATATACACACAGACATATATAGATACAGAAGAAACACATAAGATAAGAAGGACTTGCCTGAGAGAGACAAAACTCTTGTGCTTGCTGGGATTCCGCAAACGAATCAATGAAATGCCAAGTCTGAAACCAAGACTTCATCTCCTCAAATAAGATCTAATAAGAAGAGCAAAAATAAATGAATGATGCTGTAACATATGCAAGGTGAAATGACTAAAACTGCAGATGCAATATACAAAATACAATAAAGTAATGCACGTCGAATAGCAACAATTCACATCTGATTATAAAACCAAATCTGAAATAGTAAGCTGCATTGCCAATGAACACTAACATCACCTTTCCCTTTAAGGGATAGTGAGAACTAAGTGAGAGGTGGTGTAGAAAGTTCAGATCATACGGTGATGGTATAGTAGGGACCAGGAAGACAATAAGAAAAAGCACACAAACAAGCAGATCATAATTCGGTGTTATTAAGACCAAGATACGGTGTTATTAACATCTTCAATCATAATATTCACACCAAATGGCAGAAACAGAACATATTCATATCGTTATTGTTAGGTCACCTCCAAACTGATGCAGGACAATAGAAGCTGTGACAGTAACATACAAGGAAGCAGTGTTAATATCTAACTATTCAGAAATTTTTTCACAATTATACGTTTGTTGCTCACATTACATTGCTCTTTAAAGCCAATGGTTGAGCCATCACGCTTCCAGATATTGATTACAATTTAAGGCTTTTTATCAGTAAATACCTTCTACAAAAAATAATACCCTTCAGAAAACATAAGACACTTAGATGTCCAACAAAAAATTGAAGTTACCAAGTAATGCTGCATTAACGATAGTTGCTAAGTTGTATACCAAAGGGTACCATAGAGTTCAAGCAGATGTTAAATTAGGATGAGGTGGTCGAATAGAAGTAGTGTAGTTCTGTCAATTACTTAGGTAGAGTTATGTTCCGTAAGGGTCTAGCCTACTAGTCAAAAGGGGGCTTCAAAGCCTGTAAGTGATCAATTACTATACTAATGTTTTTTATAAAGAAAAGTCTTTTAGATGTTAAGCCAAATAGAAAATCAAAACCAAATTCTATACATGGCAAGACTTATGTTGACAGAACAAAGTCCTATCTGGATCACTTAATCAATTATTTACAAAATAATGCACAGCTCTCTCCAGCTTGACCTAAAGCACTCAAGAATTCTTGAGTAGAATGTATGTCAATCATATTGGGAATACTTCTTTACCACCATTTTGGCTGGTCTATTTCAGCAACAGCTGCCTATTCCTGAAGCAAAGCATATAAAGAAATACAAAGTAGCCATAAGACCATTCAGTAACTATAAGCATACTTTAACAGTTGAGCAAAACTAACAAAATTATCATTTCCAAAGGGTTTCTTCATCTCCTGAAACTGCCATCCTATGCTTTACTAATGTAAATCATATAACCGAGTACAGAAGAACTGAAACCTACAGAACTCGATGCAACAAAGCAGGATTGTTTTTCTTTGACTTCTACGAAAACTGTACCATCGGAACCATGGAAATGAAAGTATTCCCATAAAACCCCTCAAATACAGTAATTGTGTCCATAAGATATATATAAAACCAATATTTAAGATTAAATTAATTCTATCATTATGGTACTCAAGCACAAGAGTCAGCATTTAACAATCACTTAGCAACCCACAATTAAGCAGAAATGATGAAAAACAAAATCCGACCTGCAATTTTGGCAGCCAAATCCTTGAACTTCAAATCATCAACACGTTCTTTCTCTTCAGCCTCACCCAAATCAGCTAAAGCAGCTGAGCCTTTTCCCAATCTGAAAAGGTACAATTGAAATGAAATTAGCATCTCCTTTTGGATGTTAAATTAGAGATATCAGTTGGAAATTGACATGTCCAAGAAACCAAATATCTCCACATTAAGAGAACTTGATACCAACAGGAAATTAAAAACAAAATCCTAAAGAACAGCTTTTATGATAGAATCTGACCTGTTCGTATGTCCCCATCAAGACGTTCTGCATTAAGGGTCCCTGGAAGCTCTCTAAAATCTTCATTGAAAATTGAATATGCACTGCATAATAAAACCCTTTGAAAATCGAATATGTGCAGCTTTATTGCATATCAAATTCAAGAACTAATGTGGGGTTGCTGACCTTCACGTTCATACGCTTTGCACATTGGCTTATTCTCATCAAAGTTCACTTTCAGGTAGAATCTCAGGGTGCTCCTCAGCTGTTCTGCAGAGCAAACCAGTCGTCAGTGTGTTGTGAATTTGTGCCAACAACATGATCAGGTATCCATTTGCGAATATAGAAGATTCTAAGCTCAGGGCACTTCCTGACAGATACAGTTACTGAATTCACTGCAGCAATTTCTTTTGTGATAGGGAGTTCGTCATAGAACCCTTCTAGAGACCATAGTGTGCATGTGTTTGTGTGTGTGTGATTGAACAGAGCGTATAATGATTGAACAACCTGACAATATCCCAACCCCTTTTTTGCTCCAACGACATTGCCATCTTCTTGCAGGTAGCCCAGAAGAGACACTTTGAAATCTCTTCCTCTATGCTGATGCCAATCACCAATTTCTTGATTCTGCATCGCCAAAACCCACCACAGAAAGGCAGAAACTCTAAATACTGATGGAATTTCCAGCATATGTAACATAAAGGATTGAAATTCTCAATTGATACGAATAAGTCTATATTGATATCACTCCATTAACCCTTGCTCTTAGTGAGTGACAACTGACAACAACAGTATTATTCCATTCCCAAAGGTGGTTTCTAGCTTCTGTTGAGTGAATGGTAGGGAGGAACTTGAGGAATTAAATATTCACAGAATTCCTGATTTGTTACATCCCTTGTTTTTTTGATAATCGAGCCAGTAGGGCGAATTTAAATTCATCAAAAGCCAGAATAGGCCATTACATACCGTTCCGCTGCCATTTAGACAGACAAGAAGATAGTGGTAGTACCCACAATGGTACTAGAAAATAGACCCACTCATTGTACAATCAATACGTAGACATAGCAGGATCCCCCTTTGGTACTACGCCGGAGGCGCTAGAAAGATCCGGCCCTCCCAACCTACTCTGAACCAATAAATCTAGTTGCCTAGAGACCTCAATTGGTGTACAACTAGATCCACTGAGAAATAAGTCGACAAGACCAGACCAAATGTAAAAACTAGATGCACAAAGGTGCCTAGACTGTCCCTGAAAACGGAACAATAATGTAAATTAGACTATAACTAAAATAACATAGTATGGGCCAAGGCCAAAACCCTAGCCCAAAGTCAAAGCCCAGCTGCTCCAAAAGAAAGCCCAAACTCAGGTCCAGTAGGTTGCCTGCAGCAAGCCCAAATCTATCTCCAAAAACTCGCAGTGGTTGTGGAGCACCGCCGCCTCATCCAGCCGCGCCGACCCACGTCCTCGCTGGCCGGAATCCCGCGTCCCACACCTGCCTACGTTGTCGCACAATCCTACAGCCACCAAGTCGACGCCGAAATCAGCCAGAAAAAAACCTCGCCGCAGCAAAGCCCCTGGGAACCTAACCGCCGCTCAGTCCATTCGACCCACGCCGCCGTCACTAGATCTGCAGAACCCACGCCGCCGCTCAAGCCATCCTAGCACAACCCAACCACCACGCATAGAGCCTGCATCTGATGCTTACCCAACCAGACAGCCATCTGTCCCTTGAGCCGAAGCCACTCTCTAGAACAATCTGAGCAAAGTAGCTATCAATACCCGTCCGGCAGCGACTCGTCAACGGCAAGGCAAGGCCATACCGATTCCGAACGCCACCGGACGAGCCGATTTTTCAAAACCCTAGACCAAGACGCCGGGTTTTTTGGAGCCTCTGCCTAGACTTCTAGTCATAGGAAATATGTTACATCCCTTGCTGTTTACTCTATGTTAAGAACAATTCTTAGGTTCACCCCTAGGGTGAATGAGCATATTCACCATCTCTTGCGATTAACGCATAATAACTTTATAATTTTCTAATCCAACCATTCATGTTATATAACGTAATACAAAGATTAGCTCTGTAAAAAATCAAATCAAATTGAAGACCTTTTAGTTATTTATTTCTATGAAATATATGGACTGTTCATCATAGTAGTAGTAAGTGTTGTTAGAACCATCCATTTGTTTGATTCAATTAGATAATTAAACGATTTCCGATTCGATTAATTTTTTACAGATATGATCTTTAAAGAATAATTTAAGATATAGACCGTTGGATTATAAATTTATTAAGTAAAAATATGTTAATCGACAACGGGGGTGAATATGCTCATTCACCCTAGGGGTGAACCTAAAAATTGTTCCTATGTTAATTATCTCTATTTTTAACATGTCACAGATATCTTTCCGAGAACTTAAATTCTGCCGTGATATTTCATAAACTACTCAGAACTGCAAAAGGAAAAGGAAAAAAAAAAAAAAAAAACAACAGAGAAGTTAACTGACCTTGATATTCGCAAAGGTCTTCCATGTAGATATCTGCCGTGATATTGCCATTGTTACTAATGGCCTCCTCAATCATATGTTGGAGTTGATATCTATGCTTCTCATTTGCTTCAATTTCTTGCAAAAGATGATGTTGGTAATGAGATCAAAAGCCAACAAATGTTGTAACATTTATGAGTCTTAGCACAAACAGACATAAAGCTCAGTGGGTGAATAAATGTAGTACTTATCCTTAAATATAGCACAAACAGAGCACCTTGCTGTGTCGGGTGTGCTTGTATTCATAGCAGCAGCCCTTGTCAGTCTTCTACATTGCTACCGGTTTGGTTGTCCAACCAGATACACATAAGACGATCACAGTGTTTAATTGCAAAGAACCACTCAAGTTCGTAGATATAAACAATGCTGAAATCAAAATAAGATGTGGGTTAGGTCCTTACTTAGAAGGGTCTAATGTGACCACTGAAACTACAAAGATTCAAGAATTTAACAACACCACTGGTGCAAGGTTAGTTTTGATACATAAGGACAAATGGACCATAATAGTAGCACACTATTCAACTTCATTCAACTACTTAAAGTTATAAAACAGAAGAACTACATGCATACTTAACTTGAACACCTACAGTACCAAACTGACGAAGTACACAAAACCAGATTCATAGCTAACCAAAAATTAACTCTTAATATTCACAGTGAGAGTTACACAATTACCCATTGCACTTGCAGGAAGCCAAAACAAACCCGGACACAAAGTCGTCCTCTTCTCCTTCACTCAATTACGGGTCTCCTGTAAATTCAACCAAAATCAATTCTCATGCTAAATTCAAAGGGGGAAACTAATTCCTACCCAACAGAAGTATAGATAGCAAAAACACTTACTGAAGGAGGTGTTCTTTGCCGAGACTCTGACGAACCTATTCCTGCACGCGATGAAAGCTGAGAAGGGATTTGATTCCGGGGATTAATAAGAAGGAGCTTTGAGACGATTGATGAAGTAATGAGCGAGGAGAGAGTGAAGAAAAAAAAAAAAAGTTGCAGGTGATTGATAAGGCCTTTATTACCCAAAACCCCAAACCAATCACACGTGAAATTTTAGAGTAAATACTTCAAATGGTACCTAAATTATTGTGAAATGTACTTTTTAGTACCTACGACTTTTTCTTACTCCAAATGGTACCTAAAGTATTGTGCTATTATCAAATTTAGTACCTTGGTTAGCTTTCCAGCCTTTTCTGTTAAAATCGCTTACGTGGCATGTAATTTTTTAGAAAAAAAAAAAAAAAAAACTCCAAATGGTACCATTGGGGGTAAAAAAAAATATTATAGGTACCAAAAAAAATATATTTTGCAATAGTTTGGGTATCATTTGGAGTTTTTTCTAAAAAAGTACATGTCACGTAGGCGACTTTAACAGAAAATATTTGGTAACGATGCAACAGTTCAGGTACCATTTGGGTAAAAAAAATTCGAAGGTGCCAAAAAAACCTTTCGCTGTCATTTGGGTACCATTTAGAGTTTTTACCCGAAATTTTATTACCACAAACCCTCAGCCTCGATTCTACTGTCTCTCTCCCTCTATCATCCTCACTGTCTCTCTGTGGAGCAATAACGCATGCGCTTAACCAAAAGAAGTTATGTTTGTGTTTGTATTCCTTAAGAGTGTGTTTGGATGGGGGAAAAAGTGAGGGAATTTAAACAAAAATAAGGATTTCCCAATTTCTTAGGACTGTTTCCAGCGTTTGGATACTTATCCCATGAAATTAGCAATTTCCACGGGAAAAAAATCGTGGAATTTGAGGGCGCAGATTCCTGACTTGAATTCCTCTCAAGGTAGGTGTCATTCTTCAATTCCATCCCAGCGGGAAATCTCATTTTCCAAAACGCCAAAATCAAAACATGCCGCGCTAAGTTTTGATCCAAAACCACTCTATATAAAGCCACAAAACTTGCAAGACCTGGACTCCAAAATTTGCGATTGTTCTCATATCTGAGTTTTCTTCTGCTGCTAAAAAGGTGGGTTCCAATCCATATCTTCTTATGTGTAATTGTTTTATGTATTGAAATTTAATTTTTCAATGGGACTTTGATTGTGGCTAGGTTTTGCAATCGTTCTTGTCGTTGAGTTTTCTTCTGGGGACCCTCTCTACTACCGCTGAAAAGGTTAGTCCTTTTGTTGTTTTGTTTTGTATGTCTGATTCTTTTCTTTTGCTTTCTCTAGTCTTCCGTGTGCCTTGTTCTTTTGAAGTTTAATTGTCTGTTGGATTGCTTCTTGATACATTTCGAGAAACAGAATAGCTAATTTATGTATAAGGTTACAATTGAGGTAAACTACCGGGTTCCCATTTTGTCATATTCCACTTTTAAGTTCCTTTACGTATGCTTTGCTAGAGTTTGATAGGCCTTAGGTATTGCAAATCTTCATCTGCTTATGTGCCTCCATCTATTTTATTTTTAGTTCCTGCATCAGCGGGAAATCTGCATCAGCAAATTGAGCACATATAATTACATAAAGAAGTGGTTGTTTTCTATTGTTTTCATTCTCATAAATTTAATTGCTGAGAATCCAAAATAGACATAGAGAAGTGGCTGTTTTCTATTGTTTTCATACTCATATATTTGTATATTAAAACGGTAAGATCCTTTATTGTTGTATTCTCCTTTCTCTGCATATACAGATCGTTCTTTAACCAAGTTGAGAAGAGATAATTGAACTTCATGAAATATAGATTGTATTAGGAACTTCTGTATGCTAATGTTTACAAATTGATATGTGAATATTCTGTGAGTACATAGATCAGGAAGACAGGACCTTGAATGCTTGCTATAGTTTGATTCATTTACTGAGTTGTCTATATCTTTCATATACTGAAAAGGACTATTGTGAGTTTTGATTACTGCATTGTAAGTGGGGAGTGTTTATGTTTCAGATACTGAGCATTGTCTATATCTTTCATATACTGAAAATGACTATTGTGAGTTTTGATTACTGCATTGTAAGTGGGGAGTGTTTATGTTTCAGATAAATAAACATTGTTGTATAAGAATATGAATCTGTTAATGGAATAAATCCATAAAGTACATGACTATGGTTTTCCTTACAGGTTTAGGACATAAAATTTTTTATGGGAGGAAACAAAGTTCAATACCTATAAATAAAGGCTGAAGGTCCTTCTCTATTCATTATATACACACATACATTATTCTCAAACCCCATTACGAGAGTGTCTAAGGAGATTGCATAGAGAAGAAGAGCTTCAATGGCCACAGGAGGTTAGTAATTCTGTTCATCAATATTTACTTAAGATCTGAATTGTATTCATTATGTACTTGTGTTCTCATATTGAGTGCAAAGCTATTTCAGTTTTTAACATTTTGACATGTAGCCGGGAAACAAAATAGATAGTGGTAAATGGTAATAACTTATTAAATTGGTTTAGATTGAAGCAGGAGGCAGTTCATGTGGTCTAGATTAGGCTTTTTGAATCTTGTGATTATATGAGGGTTAGTGCTTTAAATATAGACTCAAAATGAAAAAGAAGTGTATACCAATTATTTTCTGTCAAATTCAACTATCCATAGATTTGAAAATCCTTCTTCCTAAGTTGTCATCAACCTCTCGTGACTTAAAGTGCACACCTTCAGGATGAAAACAGTCGTAGTGATAGTTAGACTATAAAAGATAGATACTAAGTAGAATCTTGTTTTGGACCCCCTGCCTTTCTCTGACCTTTCTTTGTAATTTGCTCTGTGTCTTTGGTCATTTAATGTTTAAACAGGTATGGCTGTAATGTGTGTTGGTGATATTATAATGAGGTTAAAACGAAAGCGTGCCATAGAAGAAGAGGAAAATAAAAAGAGAATGAGAATTATTTTTGGTGCTACCGTATCTGTGATTGCTTTAATAATAGAGTGGTATCATAAGACATTTCTTGTTAAAGAGCCTTCACGTGATTGGGATCAAGAAAGACGGTCTTACTTAAACCGTTTGTACGATGGAAGAGAGGTAGATTGTATTGAACAACTACGAGTCAGCAAGAGCGCATTTAGGAAGTTATGTGAGATTTTACATGGAATAGGTGGGCTAGTTCGTACAAGAAATGTTCCTATTGAAGAATCAGTAGCTATGTTTCTGGACATACTTGGTAACAACGTGAAGTACAGAAAAATTGGTTTTATATATTATCGTTCTAAGGAAACAGTTAGTCGGCAATTCCATAATGTGCTATATGCAATGATGAGAATAAGCAAGGAATACTTGAAATTACAGTCATCTATCATTGGTAGCTCAGAAAGAGAGAAGTGGAAGTGGTTTGAGGTAATTCCCTACCTTTTGAAAACCAATTTCCGCCATTTTATATCTTAATCAATAACCACTTTTTATATTTTCCTTTTAGAATTGTCTAGGAGCACTTGATGGAACTCACATTCCAGTGACTGTGTCAGCTGAGGAAAGACCAAGATATCGAAATAGAAAGGGTGATATTTCTACTAACGTCCTAGGGGTTTGTGCCCCTGATTTAAAATTTATTTATGTATTGCCTGGATGGGAGGGTTCTGCTTCTGATGCTCGTGTTTTACGAGATGCTCTACGTAGAAATAATCGACTTCATGTTCCACGGGGTAATTTTCTATACTAATTCTAGATTAAATAAAACTTAGGTTTAGACGTTTAGTAAGCTTCTAATTCCTCTCATACATTTCTTATTGTAGATAAATACTTTTTGGTGGATGCGGGATACACTAACGGGCCTGGTTTTTTAGCACCATATCGAGGAACTAGATACCACTTAAATGAATGGACTGGGAATCGACCTGAAAATTACAAAGAATTGTATAATCTTCGTCATTCAATTGCAAGAAATGTAATTGAACGGTCATTTGGGTTGTTAAAAAAGCGATGGAGTATAATGCGTACTCCATCATTTTTCAGCATCAAAACACAAGTTAGGATCATAAATGCTTGTTGTGTTTTGCACAATTTTATTCGAATTGAGCAAGCTAGTGATCCTGTTTTAGAAGATCAAGATTCAAGATTTTTAGCAGCGGTTGATTTGGAGATATTAAATCGTCCAATGTCAGAGAGTAATGCAAATAATTTAAATGATAGGATTACATCAGTTCAAGCAACTGAGCAGTGGACAAATTTTCGTGATACATTTGCATTGAAGATGTTCCAGGATTATCAAGCGCGACATGCCACATAAACAATAAGAAAAATTATTTATACCTTTTTTTTTTGTTCTCCTAGTGCAGTTTACTATTTGTAATGAAACTTTGTTCTTGAAGTTAAATTTTAGTATGGTTGTAATTTATTTCTGCATTCTTATTGTGTGTATGATTTATCTTGTTTCCTATTAAATCTTATGTGATTGTTGTGTTGATATACTCAAATCTAATGATTTTCATTCATGGTGTCTAATTGTGTTTAGAAATGAGTAGACTTGGAGGAAACGAGGTCAAAATCCGAAAACCAAATGGAAAGAATGAAGGAAAGAGCAAAGGAAAGGCTGAAGGCAAGAACTATTTGCAGTGGAATTTAGATATGGAGCGTGCTTTGGCTGATATACTTCGTGAGGAACGAGGTCTGGGCCATAAAGGAGATAATGGTTGGAAAGCTGTAGCTTATAATACAGCTGCTGATATTTTATCTGCACAGTTTGATATTCAAATATCTGCTGACAATATAAAAAACCGTGTGAAATCATGGAAAAAGTTCTATGGAATTGTTAGTGATATCTTGAGCCAAAGTGGATTTAGCTGGGATTCCTC
The DNA here is from genome assembly GCF_958449725.1 of Rosa rugosa. Lineage (NCBI taxonomy): Eukaryota > Viridiplantae > Streptophyta > Magnoliopsida > Rosales > Rosaceae > Rosa > Rosa rugosa. The sequence continues at coordinate 2,740,535 of NC_084825.1, forward strand.
AACACAAATGATAAGCATTGATGAAAACAGTGTATGGGAAGAATATGTGAAGGTATGTAATTTTTATTAATTTTTTTTCATAATATCATTTGTCTATTTTACTAAATTTTTCGTATGCAACTTTTATTATTTGTTTGCAGTCTCATGATGAAGCTATAAGCTTTCGGTTTAAAAGAATCCCAAATTGGGATGATATAGTTGATTTGTGTGGCAAAGATAGAGCCACTGGAGAGGGTGCTGAAACAGGTTTCGAAGCCACTGAGGTTATGACTCCTCCTGCTAATGAAGATAATCATGTCGATTTGGAAGGTGATGACCAAGGATCCGAAGATATTCACATCATTGAGAACATTTCACCGAACCAAGCAAGTTCTCAGAAAAAGAGAAATGAAGCAACAGTCTCTTCTAGTGTACCTCCTCCAAAGAGAAGAGTTACAACTAAAGATGTCTTGGGTACTTCTGTGGATAGAATGGCTTCATCTTTTGAAGAACTCATTCGTGCTACTACAAAAAGTCTTGCCCCGAAAGATGTATGGACAGAAATCATGGCAATAACAGATCTTTCTAGAGAAGAACAAATAAAAGCATGCGCTTGGTTTATAGAGAACGACAAACAGTTTCTCATGTTGAAGGAAGTCCCAGTGGAAATGAAAAAAGATATGGTGTTGATGTTTATTTCATATGGATCTGCATAGGATCTCTTGTTAACATGATAAGAGCTGGTACTTTTTTTTTTTTTTTTCAGAAAATTATTTTTGCTCATTTAGTATTGTTAGAACATAAATTTGGATTTTCCTAGCAAGCAAATTTGGATTTTTAGCACATGTGTTGGTCTAGTTTAAATTTGGATTTTACATTTTCATTGCAGTATTGATTATGGTATTTCTTCAATCAGTTTATCGTTTATTTATTTGATTCGATTTAAATTCCATTGACAAAAATTAATCCAAACACTAGAATTCATAATTCTTGTCATTTTAAAAATTCTACATTATGAAATCCAAACAATGGAATTCTCAATTAATGGAATTTAAATTCATGAAATTGTAATTCCCATGATTTTAGAATTTCTGTGGAAATTTAAATTACTCTATCCAAACACACTCTAAGGGCGGGCGGAGAGATTGTGGGAGGTCTTCTGAATTTCGCGTGTCTCTATTTCAATACTTATCATCTTTTCTCTTATATATAAATAAATTGGTCGAAATGAAACAACATCCTTTGCCGCCCGCGCAAGAATTTTGTTTTTGTTGCTGGGTCATGCTGAAAGGCTGTCAAACATATTAGATTCCCATAGTTTCCTTCATCATATAAAATTTCCTCTTTAGCGCACAACTTATACCCTTAAAGGTAGGTTCTTTGACCCATTAGAATGGTCTGCATATTCTGAGACAACAGGTGCAGCCAGCCCTGCATCACTCAAGTCTGATGCTTCCAGTCAGGATCTCCACCATTTTGTCAGACTGATAGCAAAACATGAACTGGTATTGTTGAGCGTAGCATCTTCACCAATTCTCTCATTTTCTTGTATTGTTTAATCTCAGCCCAAATTACATTGAGAGTTTCCACCTTACTGAAGGAGCAAATCAACAAGTTTCACTTGTTATGATTGTCTATTGCATTACTAAGGTGTGCATATTTTGAGTGATTTCGACATCTCTTGTGTGAATGAAGGTTCTTACCACATAATCTGTATGTGCCTGTGCTCAGTCCTCTGCTCACATGCTTTATATTATGGGGTTCAGAGTCTAGAGTTTATGGATTGTGATTGAGTGAATGCATATATTTCAGAAAACAGAGCACTTCCATTATTAAACTATGAAACCCTTCTGTAATAGTTCTTTGACACTTGTTTCTTGCTGTGGTTATCATTTCTATTTGAAGTTGATAACTCCCTAAAAATAAAATGTATTAGGATTGCATGTCAACGGTCTGAATTATAATATGATAATTCACTCTTGGATTGTTGGAGTGAAGCTTGGTATTCTCTCTTATATATAGGTCTAGAAATAATGATTGTGTTTCCAACATATATATATATATATATATATATATATATATATATATATATATATATATATATATATGCGTGTGTGTGTGTGTGATCTATATGGATGTACGGCTCCAATATAAGATTTTCACAGTTCTACAAATTTGAGCTCTAGCATGCCATGACAGATGAATTTTGTAATCTGGTCTCTAAAACCGACCAACCAACTATCTGTTTATCTGATTTTTTTGTTTTACCATCATCCCTTCCCTTTATTCAATGTGAATGGGGTCAATCACATGAATACTCATTTATTATTAAAATCTAATTTCCTAGTTTAGAGTTGGTCATTTACAAGGTGTAATTTTGGCAGAATTTCCTCCACTAAGTGATATGTTGACGAAATATGAAGCTAATGGGGAAGAAATGCTTGCTTATGCTGCAAAGAAAATAGGCAGAGGATTTATTACTTCTGAAGACTGGTGTGGTCCTGAGTCCAAGAGATTGTAGGAGGACACCTCAACCTATGATTTCTGATGTTTATTTCTAATGTTAGATTTTTACCTGGGTGCGTGTTGATGCAACTTATTCAAAAATCCATGAACCGGTCTTCTGTTTATATATATAAATTGGTCTAAATGCTGCCCTAATTTGTGCGAATAAAACTGGGCAAGAATTTTCTTTTTGTGATGATTGCTGGTGCTGGGTCATTATCTCACAACAGAAAAAACCAACAAAACTCTTTTTTTTTTTCCTGTTCAGTTTTTCATGGCCATCCTCTCATGTAGATTAATCGTATTTTGCATGATTTGGTCCCAAGGTAATGAAATTATACATGGCTTGGTTTCTGGAGTAAGCTTGGGTGTGCCTAAACTATAACTATTTCCTTTGGAAATACTTTGTAATTTTGTGTTTGCTAGTTTGGTAAGAGTCTCTGTTAATGCTGGAGTTGCCTTGGCAAGACAGCTTTTAAGTGCCCGAGTCATAACAAAACACATTTGGCAAAAACATAAATTCTGAGCAAGTTTTACTAGCTGAGGTACATTGGCAGTTCTTTGATGCTTGCATGGGTTGATTAGAGTAGTCCTTTGATGCTTGCGCAATTTTTCTCTTTTGTGATTTTTGTATACTTGATGTGTTGATTAGAGTAGTTGCTGCTGAAATTGGTTGTTATATATACCATTTTGTACTTTGAAGTTTGCCTTTAGTGGAATGACTTGTTGGCTGCCAATTGTATTTATTAAGCAAGAGTCTAGGTAGATGAGTAGAGTCTAGTTCGGCAACACCCATAATATAGTCAAACAATACGAATGTTTAGTGCATCATTCAATTGTTGAAACAATTTATTTCATTTTTTTTCTGTTATAATAATAAAAAAGGTAGATGAAATTTGTTTATAGTGCATCATATTTTTTTTTTTGTTTTTTTGTGGATTTACTTGCCGACATTGGTGTTTTCGGCCCGGTATTGTGCTTTATT
>NC_084825.1:3694203-3748667 GCF_958449725.1 Rosa rugosa
TAGACTTGGAGACGCCGTGGTCTTCATCTTCAATTAGAAAGCTTACCGGTCCATTCGAGCATCGGGATAGGATCAGTCATATCGAGGTACTAGGCTCTTGCAATGGTTTGGTATGTGTTGCAACTCCTCGTTCTGTTACTCCTCTTTACATTTGGAACCCATCAACTGGATTCTCGCTTAAGCTACCTGGTTTTTCCAATAATGAAACCAACTGCAGTCAAATAAGCTACTGTGGTTTTGGCTATGTGCTGGCCACTGACGACTACAAAGTTCTGGTGGCCGCATATTCTTGGGATAATGAGGCGGAGACGCTGGAGGTCAAAATCTTCTCGACAAGATCTGGCCTTTGGAAAAGGATTGAATCACCTTTTAAGTTCTGCCCTACCTATTTATGTTCTACGACTCTTTTGGGAGAGACACTTCATTAATTGGCTAGGAGAAAGCGATTTTTGGCTAGGACCAGTTATTTATGCTTTTGATTTGGTGGAGGAGTGTCGGGAAATGCCCACTTTGGACCAAAATCATAATACAATTTATTTTCAACACGTAGATTCATGTGGAGGATGCCTGTATGGATTCTGTTTTGGGCCGTACGCTGCTTGTGATGATTCTGATGAGTTATGGGTCATGAGAGAATATGGGGTGAGTGACTCTTGGACTAAGCTCTTTAACTTAGAATTTTCGAATCAGCCTGAGTCTGAGTGCCCGATGTTTCTCTTCCCATTCTTGGCTACCAAAACTAGTACAGTTGTGGCTAAGTTGGCTTGCAAGGATCGCAGGATGGAAATTATAAGGATTGAACATGAAGACGAGCCAGTTGTTACAGACAGGCTTGAGAGGAGGTATCATATGCCTGGTATCATTATATATGAAGAGAGTCTACTTCAGATTCCTGATTATCATGCTGTGATCCAAGAATACAAGAACCCTGGAAAGCTGAAATTAAGAGGAATAATTGCTAGCTGCCTTGCTCTGTTCAACTACTTCTGGTTAATTATCCTCATTTTCACTCTAGCATATTTTGAATTCTGTTAGCTAGGTCCTTATCTACCTTATTTCAACAGAAGCAATAATTTCAAATCTTAAATTTAGCATTATAAGGTTAATTTCAAATCTATATATATTGCCTTGTACGCTAGCTCCACACTTCCTATTTCTTAGACAACACAACCATGGCATTCTGCAGTTGTTGAAATAATCTATTTTGATTGATCAACTTACTCGAAGTCTGAATTGGTTTTTGCATGGTTACTAATTAAATTAGATGTATGCCTGATGATGGTTTGAAGCAATTATGAACATGATCCAACTTCTAAACATAAAAGAGGCATAAGGTTGGCATAGATGAGTGCTACCATTATTCATAGTCTAAGAAGTACTATCCAGTCGAGAATTCAAAAAAGTTTGATGCAAAGAGAGAACTCTTATGAGTTATGGATGCACAATGCCATTTAAATTCAAGAATTAAGACATATTCTGAGACATATATTTAGAGCCATTATCAGATCTTAAAACTTGAATTTTAGATGAAAATTGAGTGTTAACAAGACTGTGGAAATTTTTGAACACACATAAACAACTTCACTCTTGTGTTGCAAAAGATCACTACTAAAAATCTGTTCATAGACATCGCATGTTTTAAATCGGTCAGACTTGCACACGATGTAAAAACGTAATCTAACATCGTTTTACGAAAATACCGATTTAAATGTATATCATTAACATCGGGTCTTAAAATGACCGGTGTTAAAAGTTTTGTTTGAAAATTTGCGGAAACCTATTTTTGCAAAACGCGCTAAGTATTTTAAGTGAATTGAAGAAGCGGGTACTAAATCTAAAAACTTTCACACTTAGAAAAAAATTTGCGCCCGACCCCAAAACTGAAACAGAAAACCCTAGCGAGACTCCTTCATTCTAAACTCACCCCAAACTGGATCTCCTCCCAAACTCAACCTCCATTCTGGACTCTAAGCTTACTCGAACTCGATCGCCGCCATTCTAGAGCTCCTCATTGCTTCCTTCTTCTACGTCCTCAGCTTATTCGGCATTGACTCCGTCCAGTCCGTCATCTTACGCGCCTCCCACTACGACGGTGACGACGTCCTCATCAACTCCCGCTGCTGCCCTCCCCCTGCCAAACCCAAATTCGCTTTCTTCTGCTTGAGGGATTCGAGTTGATTTTGCTTCCTCCAAAACCTTTTTCAACTCTTCACAGTTCGCCCTCCAAAGCGTTTTGTCCGAGCTCGTTGAAGGACAAGGTTTATAGGATCTTCTGCAGGGAAAAGCGTAAGCTCGCCGGTAGAAAGGGTAAGCTTCGTGATACTTCGCTTTTCTTTTAAGCTCTATCGTGAACTGGATTTTTCAATTTCCGATTTCAGATTTGTTTGGAATCATTCGGTTGTAGAGAAACTGTATTAGAACTATGTCTCCACTGGTCAGTCGTCGCTCTCTCTCTCATCAAAACCCTAACTTTTTCTGCTTAAATTTTCTAAATTCGTCGCCATTGTTGTTTGATTTATAATTCTGTATACTTGTTTGTACTGTTTATAGGTGTCTATGTTGAGAATCGGTGCTCGGATAAAATCACTCAGCTCATGGATAATGTCTACGTCTGTCGCTCTGGATCGGTACGATTCTCATCTTCGTTACTGCCTAGACCTATCTTAATTTGTTGTCTTTGATCGAATTTTTGAGCATGTGGAGTTTTCGCAATTTGCAGGCTGCAGATTCTCAGGTTGTTTTCTACTATGTGAGGCACTTTGTTCATCAGCACACGTGAGTCTTTTTCAGCCTCTGTGCCTTTTATTTCACTGATTCGTATCGATTTGTATTGCGGTTTCGGGTTAATGGTTTACTGGATTTAATTGTGTATTTGTGTTTGTACAGCGTTCAGCTATGGCAGCCTGCTACTGTCAAAGTTGTTGCTAATCTCATCAGGCTACTGTGATATGGCAACAACGTTAGGTTTGGTGAATTTCTCGCTTATTGATACTATTGTGTGAGCTTATTTGTAGTTCAATTAGTTGTTTGGGGTTTAAACTGTTGTTTTTTGGGCTTGGCAGAATATGTTGCAAACTGGAAAAAAAGGATGATATCTTTAGGTAGTGATGATATCTTTCAAGCTTCTGTTGTGATAGCTAATGTTCAGTAGTTAATTAAGCTAATGGAAAAAAAGGATTGCTTTCTGTGCATGATTAAAGACTTGAGCTAATCTCTAGCTTTATACTTCCTTTCCCATGGGAAACTTAATTCCTTAATCTCAATGTGGTTCTATCACTGTTTCTCTGGTTGTAGTTCTTCTTTGCACTTGCGTGGGAATTGAGATACAATTGTGTGTGATTTCATTTGTTGGTTAGTTGGTTTGCAGGTTGCTTAGTTAACTGATGATGTATTTACTTTTGGTGTTATCATCAAATTATATTAGTACTCCAAAATGGTACAACATAAATCTGATTTTGAATAGGTTATTTAGCTTACATAATTATTTGTTATATCAACTTTTTTACTTGAAAACAAGATATTAGTAAGTTTAGGAAAGACCTCCAAAAGTTACAGTTTGCAGTTCTGTTGTAGATTTGACAAGTCTGCAATTCTCTAGTTGCACTTTTCAAGAGTTTAGAAAACTAATAAGGGTGTGTATTGAATGCTTTTCATGCTCTGCGTCTGAGATTGACACGTTAGCAACCTTCCATGGATACATGTCACCTCAACTAGCAATTTGACTTAAATGTCTACATTGGTATCATTCTTTGTCACAACATTTCTGATACAATCTGTTTACTTAGGTGCTGATCTCCGGAAGGGAAGAGCCAGAGGCTCTTCTTTCCCCTGCAATGGATGCTGTAATAAGAGTATTCAAACGTGTCGCTGGATTATCTGAGAGTGCAGGCGAGGCAGAGTTGTCTGGTGCTGCTGGAGTTGCATTCTGTTCCATCCGTTTGTTGGTAGCATCCACACAAGCGATTAATTTAATTGGAAAACAAGGATCATTAATCAAATCTATACAGGAGAGTACCGCTGCTTCTATGCGAGTATTGTCTGGAGGTATGCTTTTAGTGTGGCACAGTGTTGATTTTCTCTAATCAGTAAAATATCAGTGGTTTCCGTATCTTATCTTCATTGTCTTACCAGTGTTCAAGTCTTATCCTTTTTTCTCCAATGCAGAGTATAATTATCATGTAGCTATTTTATGTGGTTATCACCGTTTCAAATTAGCAAGGAGTCACTTACAGAAATTTGGAACTAAAATGATTCTTGTATTTAAGTTTCCATTCTTTTCTTTTGTGCTTTACTTTTAAAGCTTAGATTTGCAATCGGTGATCTAGATTCCAGTATTTTCTATACCTGTTATCCTTAGTTGTCATTTGTTCTCAAGTTCTTTTGCCTCTTCGAATGAATGATATTCTTACTTCTCTAAACAAGGCATCTGATACCTAATATTTGTTCTGGCAGAAGAGGTTCCATTTTATGCTGCCTCTGAGGTCGTGCACTCACTATGAAGTTGTATGTTTTACAAAAGGACTCGGTGTATTTGAGAACAAATGTCTTGATGTAGGGGATATTGTGAAACATTGTTGTCAATATATTGGAAACCTATAGTGCCAGAATGTGTCAGGCTGTGTTGCATATGCCAGTTTCTTTATATATACTCTGAATTTCTGTTGTTGTTCATGAAACAACTATTAGTGTGAATAGGGCTACACAAGAAATAAGAAACCTGTAATCTTGAGATTGATTCTGCTTCAGTAGTCTTGTATTTTGTTGTTCTATGTATGAAATCTTGATAACAATATATTCTCTACTGCATTCTATAGGGAGATTACCCAAACAATGCAAATCCTCTGTCTTATGCCGAGGACATCATTGGGGTATTTTTCTGTTCTATGTTAACAGTATTTTCTCTGCTGCATTCTATAATCAGATTATGCAAACAATGCAAATTCCTCTGTCTTATGCTGAGGACATTATTGGGGTTGAAGGAAGGAGTATTGAATTTATTCATTGTAGTAGCGGAGCCTTGTTAACTGTACAAGAGAGCAGGGGACTACCTGATGAAATTACAGTGGAAATAAAAGGCACCTCATCACAGGTTCAGGCGGCTCAACAACTGATTCAGGTATGCTTGCCAATGGAACAGAAAAAGCCCATCTTTACCGAATAAATAAAAGATAAATAAAGGAAAAGGAGGTTTCATTTGTTGTTCCTTTTTTTTTTTGGATGAAATATTATTAATTTCATATAATTGCTTGTTTTCGCACTTATATCACTACTATCAGTTGGGTTTATATTTTTTTTGTTGAGTTTAGTAATACCAAAAATCACTGTCATTACGTTTATGTTGCACTGTGAAACTGACTTTGTCATTCTCTTGCAGGGCCTTGGATTACAAGTTGTGAAATATTTGGCTGCCAAATATGAAGAGCTAGGGTGTGAAGTGAAATGGATGGGCAAGCCTGATAAGGTGATCTAGTCACATTGGTCTGGTTACCGCTGTTAACTTCACTTCATGTGAACCTTTAGCTTAATACATATTTCTCTTGCACTTGACTACCAAGATGAATTTTGAGCAAGGCTAGTTTTTGCTTTGAAGCAAAGTTTGGTGTTGAAATTTTGTAGATTGTTGCTCATATGTTTCTAGGCTAGCCTTTGTAGGTTTTGGGGTTTTCTTTTGTGACATATGTTCAATCATGAATTTGGAAAGAAAATTAATGGAAAGCCCCAATTTTTGGATGATTATGAAATGCATTTCTTTTCCTAGCAGCAGCTAGATGCAAACTTAGCTCATCACGCTTGTCAAAATGAAGTGAAGTATATAAAAGCATAACAAAACAGTAATGCCAAGGAAAACGAAGTCACTTGAGAGTTTAGAAATCAGTATCAAAATGAAAATCGATGTCTTATGATTATTAATGTATCGAGTTGTGTCCGCAGAACCGATGTACTCAAAACTAGTGCACATCGATTTTACAAAACAAAAGTGATGTCTACAATGAAACAACACATCGGTTCTAGAAAAAGCAAGCGATGTATATAAAACCATTGAACATCGTTTTGCTTAAATGAAAACGATGTGCTGTGTTAAATGAAACATCAGTCCTTAAAAAAAAACCGATGACGCCTAAAGATACAGACATCGTTCCTAAGAAAATAATGTGCCAAGCTACATGTAAAAATGCCCACGAACAAACAATACTCATGGCAACTGATGTCTACAAGTGTACTAGACATCGCTTCTGGAATAGAAATCGATGCAAATGTTCACATAGGTATTGTTCGACATATACTTTATTAAGCATAAAATGTGAAAATATGAAGAATTAGACATACCTAACATACAAAAATATGATGATTATAACGATTATACATCGATTTGTTTTTTAGAATCGATGTTGGTTGTTGTCTGGGACATCGGTTGAAAACGCGCTTATACTGATGTCTATACTTTTCTCTACACCCACTAAGACATCGGTCGAAAATTAGTTTAACATCGGTCCAGAACCGATGTCTATGAACAAAATTCTAGTAGTGGATACAACCAAGTAATCCTTGTAAAATCATCCACAAATGTTACAAAATATCTATATCCATCAAAGGATTCTAGAACAGGACCGTAAATATCTGAGTGTATGATTTCAAATAGATCTAGCTCTAGGCATAGAGGAATTAAAAGGTAATCTAGCAGATTTGGATAGTTGACACACTACTTCACAATGATTGTTGTCAACTTGTCATGGTTCAAATTTGGAAACAAAATAGATAACACTTTCTTTGAAGGATGAGCTAAGCATTGATGCTAAAGAAGATCTTGAGCAATACTCAAACTAACTTGAAAGACCTTGGACTTCTTAGATAAGTACTAAAGTCCATCGAGGAAAAAATTAACCTTCACCAATCGTCCTCTTGGTGATGATATCCTGAAAAATCACATTGTGAGGAGAAAAAATGGCTAGACAATTTTGAGTGTTTGTGATCCTTCCAATAGATAACAATTGGAAAGGAAAGGAAGGAATGTACAAAGCTTTAGATTTGATGTGGTTTGAAAAAAAATTTATTGTTCCTTTTCCTAACACAAAAGCACCTTTGCCACTAGCAACGGATACTTGAGAAGACAATTTTTCAAAATCATGCAAGTTTTTAAGTTGGTTTGTCATGTGATCTGTGGCCCCAGAATCTATAATCCAATAATCATGATCAAGACCTATAATAAGTGCAGTGTTGAAGGCTTTCAAAATACATGGAATATCACTTTGATTCACATTGTCAGCTTCTGCAAGAAAGCCTGCAAACTTGCCAAGTAAGGCAGTGTGGTTTTCAGCTCCAATTGCACTTTATCCTCCCTCTTCTTCTGCTTTCATTATAGGTAAACAGCAAATTCATTGATGAGAGAAATTGGATTTGAAGTGAAATCTAGCATCCCATTTAGGTGAAAGAGGATAAAAGGTTTCCTTGTGAGGATTGGTACTCCAGTTCTTCAAGATGCCTTTGTTTTTCTTAGAAAACTTTAGCTTCAATTCTAGATGAAGTATCTAACATCTATCCTTTGTGTGACCAATGCCACTACAGTGGATGCACTTCAAGTCTGGACGCTTTCCCTTGTAGACTCTATCCTCAGCTTGCTTATGATTTGAAGCATACACCCTTGTATCCGCAATGTTGGTCTTGACTTTCAAGTTCATCACTTTCCTTTGAAGTTCTTCTATCTGAATAGTGCCACACACACTTTTGAAGGAAGGCAGCTCGGAGTTCATAAGGATGTGGCTTCTCAAGTCTTCATATTCTGAGCTTAGATTAGCGAGAAGCTGGAAAATATTGTCTTCTTCATCCCTGTTCAATAGGACATTAGTATCTATGGTGTGAGGTCGATATACATCTAACTCATTCCACATAGTTCTTAGGCTTCCAAGATATTGAACAAATGACTTCTCCTCTTGTTGAAGACTAGCAATATCTTTCTTGAGTTGAAAAACACGAGCAGAGTTGTTTTGGTTTCCATACATCTCCTTGCATACATATCCTTGACATGCTTCCACAGATGCATGGATGATTTTGAGTAGCTAAAAATTTCAGCAATCTTGGGGTCCATGGAGTTGAGCAACCAAGGCATAACAAGCTAATCTTTGCAAAACCAAGCATCATAAGCGGTGGAGTTGATTTTAGGAATTGGTATGAGTCCATTGACATATCCAAGCTTTGATCTTCCTCCAAGTGCCAAAGTGACAGCTCTAGACCAAGGAAGATATATAATTGTATCCAGTTAATAAAACTAATCTCAAACATTGATTGGGATTACCCTCAAATTCAGAAACACATGACATGTTTGGATTGGAATTGGTACTGAAAGGATTAACATTATCAGGACCAGAAGAAATTTCTTCAGCTATCTAGAGCTTGAAGAAAGGAAATCAATCCACAAGAAGGGAAGGAAGAAATAGAAAACAGGATACTAATTAATATTCCTCTCTGATACCATGTAGAAAAACATAATTTGATGGAGCAAGTTTTCTATATTGAAATTGTGATGAACCTTTACAGGAATGAAAATACATATAGGCAAAGGAAAGAGAAAAAGATCTAATAGAATTCAAACAGGAACAAACGTGAAATGCAAGATGGCAAGATGCCATATCTGCATCAAATCTTGGAGTGGGCTGCAATGAACCAACCGAAATGTAGACCAAGGGGGGCCCAGTGACGTGGCCAGTTAACATCCTCACAAAGTGATTACTTTTTGTTGACCGTGAACTGTAAATGTTTGGGCATCATGGTGAAACAAGCGGGGGCTAATGGTATTTTCGCTGTGAAAATATCTCCATACACAGCTCCATTGAGGTGATCTGGGTCACAAAGATCTGCCCTTGTGGATATCTCTTCCCCTTAGAGCTAAGTAAAAGCAGAGAGAGCAAAGCTATCCCTTCATGATTCAATCATGAATGAGGCTAAATACCGGGTAATCCCGGTGGCTCATCGTTGTTATGTAGATGGATAATGATTTTTGTTATTCAGTTTGATTTTGGTTGCAGAAGAGAAGAGATATGGTTTGGCAGCTGTACCGGTAAGGTAATGCCGACAATGATTAGTTGGAACCGGAAAGCCTCACCTCAGTAGGACAGAGCAACATCGACGGTACAGGTTCCTCCCCATATTCTTTAAAATCCTTTACTTTTTGGATGTTTGTATAGGTTCATCAATCAAATATGTAGTTTGATTTGGTAGTATTGATTTCAAATGTGGGAGTATTGGGATTGCGAACAGGAATACTATATCTGAGCAAGTAAACTGAAATCTTTGTAGCAATAGAGGCAAGTCGATCTAAACTTTTGTGTTTCCGCCCATGTAATCCAGGATTTGATGGAGTTAATACATTGATCTGAACCCCCGAATTACAGAAGTCCGATTAGGGAAGGGGACTGTGTCTCCTAGCCTTACTAATACTGGGCCTTGTTGTAGAAAATATTAAACAAGTTCACAAGTTCGAAGCACTCCTGCGAACAATCGTTCCTGCAATCTGATCTGAACTCAACCATCTGGTAGTGTCTATCTTTCCATTTGGGTTTTGTTTTTGTGTTGAATACACTCCCCTTGTGCTATTCTGACAGTAATGAAATTAGTGGTTGGCTGACATCCGGTTGTTACCATTTATTTATTGTGGGAATTGTTGGTTTGGGTGGTTTCCTGTGGTGGGCACGGGGCATAACTAGTTAATTGTTTGATTATTAAAGTTCATTATTGAATTTGTAACCGGTATTTGTTCGTGCTTGGAGAACACAATATTGTTGCTCCGGTGATTAAATTTCCATGCTATCACTAGTAGATGGTTGGTTCCAACCTACACCCCCAATAAAGGAAATAGGCATTAGAAAGCATCCTCAAGTGAAACAAACGTGTTAGATTCATTCGGGCAGGTTTAGAAAATTTCATATTGCGTGTAAGCGGTTTGGATCTTAGTGTCATATACAACATCTGAGTGTTGTAATTGTAATAACGGGGGGACAATGATAATCCACTCATACATGTGTACAGTGAAACAGTGGGGGTAAAGTAATCTAAATCCGTATTGGTTGGAGTAATTACAGTTACAGGTATAGTTAACGTGTTGCTAAAATAGGGTGTGTGGACATTTACCAAAACGATGACAATGGGTATCATGGATATGAAGATGGATGATACAAAGTTTGTTGAGAAGGTGAATAGAAAAATTAAATGATGAGGCCGAATTTATGGTTACTTTCATATAATGATGCAGCAAGTAATATAGACATGTAGTCCTGAGTTTAAGAAGATGTAGGTAGCTACCTAGATTGCATTTTGTTATTGTGTATAGCAAGATGAGCGAAACCATCTTTATGTTTGACATTATTGTTTGGTATATTTTTGTCTATGTACTAAGGATTTCCGTAATTATGCAGGGGATCGCTTTCAAGACTAAGTAGACGTACTGTAAGAGAAAACAGTGGGGCGATTTACACATTCACCTTCATCTGTCAACCTTGCTGTGAAGTGGAAGTGTCATTATGTTGTAAGCAATCATATTAAGAATGTCATCACATGATTAGAATGAAAAAGTTAATATGTTAAGTGGTTATTCCTTATCCGGGAACCACATGGAATGTTGTTTGCAGTTAATATAGGAAGCCTTCAGGTTGTCGGTAATCATCCTCCGATAAGAGGGACTCAAACTCTATAACTATAGGTGGCTTGTTGACAATCTATTTTGAATTTAACCGAGCGGAAGCTAATGTTATCCCACAACATGCATCAAAGTCGGGGAAATGACCGTATAATAGTAGGTGAGATATGTTGCATGTTTTGGAACTGATATGAAAATGAAATGTTATCTGAATTGTTGAAATATAAATGTGTAGATTAATTATGGCTAGACTGGGAGTCTAGTGTTGCTGTACATGTAGCCGTGTAATATTTGAGTAGACAAATGAACTAATGTAGGAAGCATTCAATTTTAGAAAATATATATGAACAGACATGTACCATTTGGCCTTTATGTCACCCTACTTTACCTATAGCTCCTGATAGGAATGTGTGGGCTGTATTACCTTTGTCCCCTTGGAGGTCATTTGTAGTTGGCTCCACCAGTTGCATGTGTAGTAAAAGCATCAGTTTTATGTCTATGATTGTGTGTCCCAGTTGGGTGATATGTCTATTCCCTAGTAACTGATAATATAAACATCGGATGTGACATACAAAAAGTTATATTCGATATGTTGAACCAACTATAAAAGTGACGCAACTATTTATTTGATTGCAAGTAATTTACAAGTCGTTCAATATATAGGTAGTGTACATAAATTGTATTTTGTAGTGAGATATGAATGTAAATAGGGAGATCGTGCAAATAAAGTTGTGTAAAATAAAACCTGCATGTGGATAAAGGTATGATGTAAAAGACAAATCATAATTATGTTGCGTTGAGTATTTGATGTACTGTGTAGTATACAAATCGAAAGGGGGAAAAAAACTTAATTTCCTCGGATTATTGCAATGTTGAAATATTCAATATTTTCCTGGCATCATATTTATGGTGTATGTGTGGGAGTAATAGATTGAAATTTGTTATCATTACTTCAACTTTATTGATGCAGGTAATCTGTGAAGTAGGCCTTAACTTCCATAAAAGTGAAGTTGAAGTTTGAGGTACAAATAATATGGACAGCAGTGATGAAGAAGGGCTTCGTTTCACCGACTACAATTATCATAACCAAGTGTTTTCAGACGAAGAGGAAGATGAACCCCTCGGGTTTGAAAGCTTGAGTAACTGTTTTGGAGAGGTTCCAGTCATAGAAACCATGCCCCCCAACACGGCAACTGCGTTGGAAGGAGAAATGGAGATGAATGGATGTAATCAGTTCAAGAAAGTAGTTCCGGATTTAGGGGTAGAATTTGGAAATGTAGAATTGAATGGGAGAAATTTCAAAGACATCACATATGAGGACGTTAAACATCTATGGTTTCGAACCATAGATGAAGCAGAGAAGTTCTACAAGTATTACTCCCATGTGGCCAGCTTCAGCACAAGGAAAGCTAAAAAAGACATACACAAAACCAAGAAAACAGTATATCGAAGGCAGTGGGTATGTTCTAAAGCCGGCCGACATGTGTCGGTACAGAAGACCAAAGAGGTTGGCGGTTGTGGAATGAAGGATGCCCCCAATCCTGATAAGAATAAGGTGTCTAGGAAGAGATTGCTTCGTGGAAGGAGGATATCTCGAACTGGCTGCCCCACCCAGTTCATGGTTATGTGGTCTAATCACCAAAATTTGTTCTATGTTTCAAAGTTTGTGACGCAGCACAATCACGATCTTGTTATCGCCCCTGAAGTTCATTTCCTTCGCTCCCACCGTAATGTTGAGAGACACGACATTGCACAGGTTGAGTCCCTCCTTCAAGCACAAGTCTCCATTAGTCGAGCTTATGAATTTCTTGCCCAACAGTCCGGTGGATATCACAACATGCGATTCACTGAGAAGGATCTTTACAACAAGCTTCGTCCAAAGAATATGAAATATGATGCGGAGGGTGATGCAGAAACGGCGGTAAGAAGGATGAAAGCAAAGGGATCGACTGAGAAAGAATTCTGGTTTGAGTACACAATTGATAAAGACAGGAGGCTTGCAAACATGTTTTGGCGGGACCATTAATCACTTTTGGACTACATTGCGTACGGGGATGTGTTGATTGTAGACAGTACTTACAACAAAAACAAGTATAGTAAACCTATGGTGTTGTTCGTCGGGTGCAACAATCACCGGGCCACCGTTGTGTTTGATATTGCACTTGTATGTGATGAGAAAGAGGAAACTTACGATTGGGTATTTAATCAGTTCATTGATTCAATGCAACAAAAAAGGCCCTTATTAGTCATTACAGACGGGGACAAAGCTATGAAGAATGCTCTTGAGCGCGTCATGCCCCAAACCCGTCACAGACTCTGTGCCTGGCACATTGGTAGAAACATTGGCCAGAACCTAAACTCTGAAGAAGTTATGGAAGGTATTGGCCAATTGATGTTTGCGTCGCTAACCGTACCGGATTGGGAGTCTAGATGGTAGTCTCTTATTTTGAATAATGGGCTTGAAAAGAATGCGTGGGTGGTTTCTCTTTATAATAAGAGGGATCGCTGGGCTGAGGCTTATTTTAGAGGCCACTTTTTCGGAGGTATGTGTAGCACACAAAGATGCGAGGGTATGAATTGTCAGTTTAAAAAGCATATCTCCAGGTATACAAAGTTGTCTGATGTTATGCCACGATTGGGGTGGAAACTGAATCGGTTAAGGGACCGCGTCATGCGTGACAACTTCAACATAAAAAATAGTACCCCTGTGTTTGATACTCATATGAGGGGCTTCGAGGAGCAGGCGTGCAGAATATTCACACATGACATATTTATTATGATTAAGTCTCAAATCAAATTTGATGGGAGGTTTGTCATTCATCAAAGTTTCAAGTTTCCTAATGCTGACTCTAAAGTTTTTTTATGTCGGGCAGTATGATAGAGTAGAACGTCGTTGGTGCGTTGAGTATCGAGGCAACAATGGAAACCCGGAGTGGTTCTTCTCGTGCAAGATGTTTGAGTCCGACGACATTCCTTGTGCGCACCTGTTCTGTGTAATGAAATCCGAGTTGGTTTCAAATTTCCCAGACTGTCTCATTTTGAAGCGATGGACACGTTTAGTTGGGGAAACAACGTTAGCCCCTGCGATTTCCGTAATGTCCAATGATAAGTCTGCCCAGAGTGCAAGGTATGCTGCCCTGCTAATTCAAGCTGCAGAAGCCTGTTTAAATTTCTCCAAATCCCCAGAAAGCTTCAACGATGCAATGATCCAACTTCAAACCTTCAAAGCTAAATCCATGGAGTACAAGGAAGTTGGGGAAGTTGCGGATACCAACCTTCCTCCCCCTACAGAGAGTCCCACTGTTGTGAGGGACCCGTTGATGTCAACAACGAAGGAAATGTCGAGCAACAGACAAGGGCACGCCGACAGTCAAGTTAAGAGAAATATAATTACTTGCGGACGATGTCATCAGATTGGTCACAATCGGCACACGTGCAAAGGGCACGAACATAGATTTGAGATCATTGGTTCAGGTGATGGACATTCTCCACCGATCGAAACTCCATCGGTGGTTCGTCACGAATGGGAACCTTCAGTTCCCGACTTTTCGTGTGCGGGGAGTGATCACATTTCAAGTCCTTCGAGCACATGTTTACCTACAAACTACTCGCAACCAACCACTGCCCAACCCAAACGATGTATATCAAATCAGCTGAAGGATTGCATGTGGCCTGATATGGAGTTTCCCCTGTTATGAGGTGCTCATGTTATCCCAGATAGACCCAAATGTGCTCGTGGGTTGTGTTCCAAAGGTATGTGATGCCGTGTTGTCCAATCCCTATCAACATGTTAGACTGTTGATATTTTCCTGCACGTGTCAACCGGTTTTCGTATGTGTCTTGCTATGTTGTAAATGCGGGATGTTTTGTAGTAGCATGTTGTTCACGTAACTACTACCGGGATGTTTATTTTAAATAAATTGTAATGCAGCTTTTCCTTTGTAGCAAGGACATGTGTTCCTAACTTTTGACTGGTTATTTGTTTATTGCGCTGTAATCTTATAACCTCCGCCCTCTCCCCTTATGGTTGAACTTATGTATTGTATTTAGTAACGTTGAAGAAGTGTTCCCTTTGTAATATACACATCCACACACACAGTGACACAATGTTGATTTTGTTAGTGTACATGTAGTTTTGGTTTGCATTGTCAGCTTCTGCAAACATCAACATGCGTATAGGTCGTCAACCTCATAGCTTGTGTATTGCAAGGTTAGTGAGCAGCCAAGTTGTTCCTTTTTGTGTTCCTCATATTGAAGTTGACCCTACATTTTTTAACTTAAATCAAGTCCCATACATTGTTAGTGTTTGGCTCCAATTTTGCTGCAGCTGGTCAACAGTCTCTTTTCTGCGCGGGCGTGCCAGCACCGTTCGGGTGCGGTCGTCGGGGGTGTCCCTTGACCTGACTTCTATCAAGCGATTGTAGACGAGGAGAGCACCAACCTCGTCGTGGGATTCTTTGTGCCTCGTGGTGAGGACTTTTGCTGAGCTTCTTGAAAATCACCAAATCGATACTCGATGTTGTAGATCGAGCAGAGCGAGAACCACCGGGAAGTAGAGAGAACTTGCTAAAGCGTGACTTTAGCTTGGCTGGGTTGCTAGGGCGTTACCCTTGCTTGGCTGGTTCTGTAACCGTTGTGGTCGCGGCACTACCGTCGGCTCCCGAGGAGACTAGGACCGAAGCACGTTGACAGAGAGTTTGGTGGCACTGAAAGTCGGCTTCTGAGAAGACTAGGACTAGGAGTATGATCACCGGTAAGAGAAAGAGAAAGAGAGGGAGAGGAGTTGCTCTTAGAGAGGTTTGCTCTAGAGAGAACTTAGATCATCTTAGAGATGTTGTTGTTGAATGTGAATGTGTGTTTTAGAATGAGAAGAGAAGGTGTTTATATAGGGAAGAAAAAGAAGAGTGAAATGATGAGTGGAAGAAAAATAATGAAAGTAGATCTAAGTTCACTTGTAAAATATGGAAAAGATAGAGAAAAGATGAAATGAAAGCAAAGCATGAAGGTGCAGCAACATGGAAGTGGTGATGATCTATTAAAGAGATTGTAGAAGAAAAATATATCCAAGGAAAAAGAGAAAAGCATCTAGCTTTCTTCATGTGGGTAGGAAACATGAACATGTGAATATTGAGCTGGTTTTAGGTCAGTTTCTCCAACAAGACTTCATTATATGCCTTCGACTTCTTCATATGAAATGTTCCACTATGAGTGCAGATCATCCTGACAAATTTTCAGATTTTTATTCCATGTGGTTGGGCCGAAAATGCTGCTGGACCTCTTACAGGTCCAGTTTTCCAGTTTTGCTTCTGTAGAAAATTGGGCTGATTGTTTGAAGGCCTTCCACTCAAAAAAAGCTCTTGCACTCTTCATAAGAAATGATCCTTGGGCTGTCTAGAATGGATCTGCAGAGTTTCAGCTCATTTCAAGTTCATTTGGTCAGTCTGCCGCCCCTCCTTCCTTGTTTAGCTCGGTTTCTCCTAGCCGAAGTAGGAAAATGTGCTAAAGTTGACTTTTCATGTTTCCATGCTTCCATAGTAGGCTTTATTTAGCCTCTAAATATATATTTCGAACTTGTCGACAATATATAGCTTGAGCCACTGACATTGGCTCAATTTCTCCAAGACGTGCCTTGTCAGGCCAAAATGTTCATTTTGGGTCCAAACAGTTAGATCTATATTTGTACACGAACCTTTTACCAGTAGATGTTAGAAGTTTGTTTCCTCGTGTTAATGAAAGAGAACAAACTCGACAGTTTTGATGTTTTGTTATTTTCTAATTTTTTTGGCTCTACACTGGGTCTCTGAATTGCTTGTTGAGCAATTAGTAATCCACTTTGCCTATTGAAGTGACCAAATATTTAAGAATTTGATGCATCATCAGGCAGGTTCGTCCATGAAAATATAACACATAACAACTTACTGAAGTAATACAAAAGTTTTTATGACGTTTTATTACACCGTCTTCGATCTCTCAACGCCAAGCACGAAAATGCAATACTATGGTGGGCGATAACTTTTCGTCACAAGTCATTGCTCACACTAAATAACAATATTACCGCGTAACGAAGATTGAACCACTTATTCTTTATGATATATTAAACACGGATATTGCACCTCCCCCACAGTAAAACTTACCTATAGGTTCTGCTTCACACCTTCTCATTCCATTTGCGTGTTTCCCTTTTGAACCCTTGTTCATCTTTTTACTTTTCATTCCCGTTCTGTATGTGACGCAGGACCCTTTGTTAAATTATATGCGTTTTTGATGGGACGTTGTCCCCAACATTTCGATGCCCTCCTAGTCCTACACGACCTTGTATGTGACTATACTCCCCTTTCCCTCCTTCTTCCCATTCTTCCATATGCATTCCTTCTCCATTCTGATGCAAACCATCATGCTGCATTGCATTTGTTTCAACCCCATTGTCACTATTTACGATAGCCGCTCCTACGTTTGCATCCGACTCGTTATTTGGGGCTGTTAAACAATCCAATAATATGGCTGCTCTCTGGTATTCCGAGTCGTACTGCAATTAATGTTGACCAATGACATTCGTTAATTGACTGTGCGCACAAACCACATTCTTATGTGCATATTGAAGTATATTTTGACATTATATCTCTAACGCATTTATAAATAATCCATTGACGTACCTGTTTTGCCCAATCGGTCCGATAATGCTGCATGTTTTGTATGACGTAGACACCGCAGTCAAATGCGTTTTGTTGCTTTGGCACATTCGGGCCCTCAACAATTGTAAAATCTTCTACCTTTACCATGCTTCCAGGTTGCGTTATGTTATCAAACCACATTACCCGGTCTATGTGTCTCAGCTGCACATGCATTTTGTCACCATTCCTTTCTTTGACTCAATTCATTATGACGTAATGGTAATTGAACTTATCGTATTACAGTAACATAATAATGCACTCACCATAAGCAAAATGTTTTCCCTTGTCGATGGCTGTAGTACTGGTCCTGGTCCGCTATCCCATACTTCAGCAACCTTTGTGACCATGTCAACCACAATGAGAATCCAATGCCCATCCTTGATTGAACCGTCATGCACAGGTAAGAATATCTGCATTTTCATATCCATTCCATTTGCACCAAAAAAATACCCCATAAGAACCTTTACTTCTCCAATCATGCTTCTATGACATTTTATATGATTTACATTCGTTTTAACTCTTTGCACTAACCTTTTCACAAGTGTCGATCCTACCATCAAACTTTTGGAGGCCGCAGACTCTCCTGGTATGCGCCACCCACTGCGTGAATCTTTGACCCTCCGCACTTTTAGATCTTGACTATAGACCATTTAATAGTCCATAGTTGTTATGTAAGTTAATAAACAGCATTTACAATAAACATGACAGTATGTCTTCCAAATTTACCTCAAAATGCGTAGACCAATACCAATTGTTGCCTCTTTCCTTATTGAGGTACGCAACAACATAATTTTTCACCTGCATTGTCATACCATTACAAACAATTACGACAATATTTTTTTGGCAAACAATTTTATTTCTCTTCATTTACATAGCAGTAGTAATTCCCCTCACTTTCCTATATTTACCATACATTCACCATAATCAGTTCACGTAATAATATTGACTATACATACTTACACTTCCAAATACATTTGTGTTTGGCATCAGACAATTTATCTCGTCACGGCAAATTGATTGTGACCCATTTCCACATATTCCTAAGCATAATATGCAATAACAATGAACTTCACATTTATCATACATATCTTTAGATTCTCATTTGCTTCTGACTGAATATGTAAATAGACCTTACCAAAGGCTGGCTCCTGTTTGACCTGAATTACATTATCTCCTACTTTTTTTACGGTAATGTATTTACATTTATAAATACAGCCTATATGTATGCAAATAGTATCTCCATTTGCTACCTTATCTTTATACCACATATATATATTTACCTAACAACATTTACTGTCAATATACTACATTAAGATTTTCACTAACCTTCCTTCTTGTTCCGTTAGCTGTTTCCCGCCCAAAAACACTGAGTCTATTATTCTTACTTCAGACTCAGACAGTTTGAGTTTCAGCCTATACGGCCCAGCTCCATATCGTATATTTACCCCACTGCTGCACTGTGACATTCCCACTTTGCCCTTTAAAATACTTGCATACTCCTCATATTCATGTAATGAACTGTACATTGCACTCCCATGACTTCGCTTCGAAGCTTTTCGGATTATGTCTGCGGTTTTCACATTTTCTTGCCTTTCCATGCTGTATTTTCCTGTTGGGCTGCATGACATCTCTGATCGAAGTCCCATTCTCACTTGTTCCCTCACGCTTCTGTGACCCTAGTACGACACAATTTACATTGCGAGTTACTGCTATCTATTTTCATCTTCCCATCTCCCTTACTTGTTTGTATATATTATTTCACATTATTTGACAAAAAAATTATTTAAATAAAATTCGCATTACATTTAAATGATTTCCAAAATTGCACTTTACCTTGTTATTTGGCAAATGAATTTCTCCACTGCAGTCATCGTTGCACATTCCCACGGTGGAAGGCTGCCTTTTTGTCTGGTCAATCCCTCCCATGCCCTTGACCACATTGTCCATTACCCGGAATTTCTCCTCCTTAGTCTTTTCCAACCCTAATTGTTGCTTTGAGATTGTGTAAAAATCACTTTTTACTTGTGAAAATGTTTGTTTCAGTTCCTCAAGTGCCAATTCTACCCCCTTTGTAAAGTCCAAGAATTTGGGTTGCATTCGACTTACTTCCCATTTCATATCCCACATGCGGTCCTTCATCGAACTCACATCCAACTGCAAGTCCATCATGGTGTTGTGGACGTCCCGCTTCAGTCCGAATCCCGAAACCCCGCATTCATGACTTGCGTCTTGTAATCTCTTCGTCCTCTTGCTCTTCTCCAACATGACAGTAGGACTTTTGTGGCCTCCCGTCAACCTTATCTTGTTCACAATTTCCTGCACCTTATTAGTGTTCCAATACATTACAGGTGTACAAAGGTTGTCCTTATCAGGTGTAAGAACGTCCCCCACCTTGTCAAGGTATTGAAGTTGAAGAAATATCAAACATCCCCCCACCACGGGAGTTCCTTCCTCCTTGTGCCGTTTCACACCCTCCATTAGGCGACTGACTGCAAATGAGGCCCAATTTTTTCGCACTATTTTTGATGTCTCCATAAGTGGAAGCAACAATCCTACGTCAACTGCATCATCTACTCCCGGGCATATCAGACAAGTTAGTACCAACATTGCAAACGCAATCTTGAAAGTGTTGTCCACCTCTCTTCTTTTACTTACTATGTCAGTCAACAACTCAATTGTCATTCTTCCTTCCGCATCGCACATTGGACGAACTGTTTTTCCATACTCCTTTGCTTCTTTGCCCTCCCCTACCACAATCCCTTCTCCACCGTCGTGTATGCCCATTACACGTCCAAACTCGTCCCCGTTTATGTAGCACACGATTCCGTGTATCAATATTTTGTAATTCAACGGATCAACATATTTAACTGTTGCTTCAATGATCGGTTGTACCAAATCAGTACATCCCAAGTGTAAAGTATAGCCTAGGCCAATGCCCCGCACAGCCTCTTTTTTTTCTTCTGAAATGTACTTCACGGCTGCACTAAATTCCCACAGTTTTGATTTGGTCATTATTCGAACATTTTCCCTCGAAAACTTACTTGCCCCTTCCTTATTCGCAATCAAAATACCTCGTTCGTCCATTACTTGCTTTCAAGTACTCGACTGTAACCTGCATTTCGCCCGTCAAATAACAAATCGAACGTTAGTCCCCTTTTTACAACTATGACTGACAAATTTGTCATTTCTTTTCCCATATAGTTTGTTGTGATTTGACAGTACGGATCCTGTAAATATGATTCTCACATTTTCAACTCCACGTACATATATTGGTTAACTCATACGACATAGATGTACCTAATCATTATGTTATGCATATGTTATGGTCAAACAGCCCTCCATATATGTGTGTGTGTTGGTGGGGGGTGTTTATATACACACACTTCATACAATTTTGTCATTAACTTATCCATCAAACACTATTTTTCCTTTCCACTTCCGTCTTCCATTTTACCCAACCATTTGTTGTTGTTCCCTCTGCAATTTTTGTCTCACTCTGAAGTTGACACTTATAGCAATATACGTACATCTGTAATACGTATATTATACAACTGTGTTAACCCTCCCATATGCCCGCCTTCTTGAACATATCTCCTAACCCTACACTCAAGTACATCACAAACTAATTTGTAATCAAATAAAAGTATGTGTGGAAATCTAATTCCCACATTAACTGTTTTTAATTATCACTTTCAATATGTTTATCTAATATGTACTATTGTTTCTTCAATTCAACTGTCTTCTACTCCTCAGTCTATATTTTCCACAGTGTGGAATCATTAATAAATGTTAACATACGCTGAATCGGCAAACACCGATATAATAGTAATCACACTTCTTTGTTCCAACCTGTTTTACTTGGAAATTGTCGTACTGTAATATATTTATCTTACCAAACTAAAACAGCTGCATTGTTATCACAATTTTGTACCCGTAAGTCAGAAAATCACCTTATATTTCGGATAGGATGTCACCTTCGCCGTCCTCCTCCGCAGCTGCACGTTTGTTAGACCAAACCCACCTCCTCCCTCCTATCCCTTCCTGCTTCCTTTCTTTTTTGTTTGCCTTACCTCTGACCCTTTTTCAACGAACCGCTATCTCTACACAAAACAATGATATGTCACTTCTATCTCACGAACGGAACACTCGTTACTGGACTACCTCTACTGCTGGTATTTCCCTCCCACATATGCACATTTTGTGTAAATTTTTTTCCCCTGCCACAGTTACTTCTCTAATTAAGTACACAGCTTTCCACACCCATCACATTAGAGGATGACACCTTCCTCTTTTTCTCTAACCATCTCTAACCTCTAACAATCTCTAACTTGTCAGACATTCTTATCCCATATTTTATAGTAAATGCATGGACTACCTTCACCCACCTCCCACTACTTCTCACCTTTGATGATTATCCGCGTGATTCCCAAATTGTTTCCCGCCATCATTTCCCCTAATTCCCCGCTAATTTCCGTGAACCCCTTTTTTTGTCCCTCAAACTGTGCTCAACAACTCAATACGGAATGTCCTTACTTGTTATACTGTCATACTTGTGAATTAAGTTGCGCATACTTAGCCATGACATCAGATTTATCATTTTCCGAGTACTCCTCTACTACATTTTTTTACTGCTTACCATCGCATATTGCGCGCAGCCATCCCCGTGTAGTACCTATGGTTGTCCAATTAAGCTTTATAGGTACTGCACGACAGGCAACAGATAATCACCCTTCTTTTATTGTTCCTACTTACTACTATAACGAAAACCAATATGTACATAACCCAAACGGGAGAAACCAAATGAATTATTACAGCATTAGCGGTTCAACGTTGTCGTTCCACATCAACATTGTCATAACACGGTGAATAAGTTCATATTTCAAACTCATGTTCACCGTTGTAGCAATGTTAAGTGTTGTTTCTAAACATCCGCAACTTATTTATCACGTTAATTTAAAATAGCAAACTGAAAACAACCACACCGGGCACCCCCACCCCTAAATCCAGCATGATTTGGGATAGGTGATACCACCTACTTCATATAGCCATTATCCCCTTTCAGCCGCATCAAGGTAGTTTCCATTGTCAGGCCGAAACTTACATACTTCCCCCTCACATTTCCATACTTGTTCAATAGTTTTTGGTTATTTCTGTTCCCCCTTCTTCGCCACCTCCAATCCAATCTCCGGCTTTATCAAACAAGTGAAACTGATCAGAACCCCATTCTTCAAATGGATGAGCTATACCAGGGGTCTACTCCCCCCTTACTTGAGTCCGTCGATCCTCCACCCCATAGTAACTTCCTTTGATGACATCTTCTATTGTTCTTGACATCTGGTTATTTGGTGCTTTTACACAGTCCAGTAGTATGGCTGCTCGGATTTGGTGAGAGTCGTACTGCCACGAAACATGTGATACAAGTAAATTTAATTAACTTTGTCATATACCCCGCAATCCCCAGGAACCTCCCCAACATAAATTTAACATAATTTAAATCCTAAACCTTGCTATGTTGTGAACAATGAAATGAATTATGATCGCAATTTTGTCATACATTACATGGTACTTACCCCTAATGCCCAATCCTCTCCATAGTTTTGCATGTTCTTCATAACGTACACCCCACAGTCATATGAATTCCTTTGTTTGGGTACACGATGCGGTTCAACTGCCACAAAATATGAGACTGTTTTCCCTCCTCCATTTTGCTTTAAGTTCTCAACCGTCATCACACGGTCAATATGTTGTAGCTGCAAATAACAATCAAACAATGCATCAGTAACCCGACTTTCTTTGTAATCAGCACACATTATTTTTAATCATATTTTGATTGCTTCATCAAACTCCATAACCACCAACCACTTGGGACATCGTTGATAGTCGCCCCGCCGTTAGTCGATTTCCAGGTCCACTATCCCATAATTCAGCCACCCTTTTGACCATGTCCACCACAATAAAGAACCAATGTCCATTGTTATGTTCCCCTTCATATACTGGCAAAAAAATCTGCACAACCATCCCATGTACATATTGTTAGCGTCAATCCCTTTGGCACCAACCTCGTTCTTAGTCCCTCAACATGTTGTATTTGATAATTGTAACCACATTTCCTATCTTACCTTCTCGCACTCTGCAATCTTCCCGTCGAACCTCTCCAACTTGCATACTTCCCTTGTGTGGTTCACCCAGTCGATCCATGTGTTATCCTCATTATGAGTAGCTCTATACTGTCAAACACAACCATGCAATCATATGAACAGATCAATTATTTTAAATAGATTCACCTTTTCGATTTCCAATTGCATCAATAACAGAACCTATGAAGTCGGAATGAGGGTGTATTACCGCAAACTCTACCGGCCAATACCAATTCCTGAATCCATCCCGCTGGTTAAGCCACTCCCCCACATAATTAATCACCTGACCACACATCCAATTTACTGTTATGCATTGTGTTACTGTGTAAATACTTTTTTTTTCTTTCCATTACTCGTTATTCATTTGCCACTCATGGTTTTTACAACTTACATTAATAACAATTAAGTTCCCTTC
Organism: Rosa rugosa; assembly: GCF_958449725.1. NCBI lineage: Eukaryota > Viridiplantae > Streptophyta > Magnoliopsida > Rosales > Rosaceae > Rosa > Rosa rugosa. Next base: position 3,718,054 of record NC_084825.1, read on the forward strand.
TTCATGCACATAACCATAGTTTTTAATACTCACACTTCCCGATACCCACACACAAGGGTTTAGGGTGACCAAGTCCCCTCTATAAAGAACTTCTGCCCCATCTCCGCACACCGCGATCCATGTTCTGCATATTTACATAAACCAAATAAATTAATTGACACTGTCTATTTATTCTTACATATCGACAAAACTTATCCACCTCAACTGTAAGTAGTAATGTCGTTCCCTCTTCAAGACAGTAGTATGCAACAGATACAACATGTTTGTAGATAGAATTTGGCTGATGTTCCCAAACTACAAGTTATTAACAAAATCATTTCTGAAACACCATTTCCTGTTCACGATTTAATTACTTCCGTCATTTATACATTTTCATATGCGAACCAAACTAATGGCCTTTTTCTCCCATCTCTTCATTTGGATCTTGTCAACTATTCTCTTCTACTCTACACCGCTTCGAATCCAAATTGTCCTCCCCATACAATCATCAACGCAATTAGTTGTCTCCCTACTAACAAATTTTAATGAACCTTAATTTTCGTGACTCACCTGATTTCTTCTTATGTCAGGACCTTTCCCCCAAAAAAAACAAATTCTATCAGTGCGACGTCGAAATCTGGTAATTGGACCTTCAGTCTGTACGGCCCGGCAACCATTCGTCCCATCGAATTTGAAGTTTCGTCTTCCTTTCCCGTATAGCCCATTACATACTTGATGTAGTCATACTTATCACTTCTGTTTTCACCAACAGCACGTCCATGACTTCGCTTCACACCCCTGTCTTTAATGGTGCCTTCTTCCCTGAAGCTTTTTCTTTTCGGACATTGTGCTCCGGTTGGGCTGCTTCCAGTGTCCGACCGAACCGCCTCTTCATGGCCATGTACGTCTTCTAAAATTACGTTTTGCCCCTGCAAAAAAACACAGCCAAATGTAGTTATTCTTCGTTCACCTCCCGATTACGCCTTTATGCGTCCTTGCTCATTAAACCCCTTGTTTTTTTTGTTGGAACACTACCCCCACCTGTCCTCCGCAACAAAGTTTAGCTAATACAATCACCAAATTCATTCCATATTGACCATGCTCGCCAACATTAAATACACACATTGCCTCCACCTTCCCATTCATTAAGATATTCTTTTAACTTCCCCTGTTTATAATTAGTGTTAACATATGGACATTACCATTGTTGGTTATGTGAATGCATTTCATATCGACATCATCCTTCACTATATATTACCTGTTCCTTGCCAACATTTGCTGCTCCCATGCACCGTACGGGATTGTCAACATCTATTCCTTGCTCTACTGCATGGCGATGTGGGCTACAATATTCCTCCCCTTCATGTTGTTCCTCCGTATCATGCATGTTCATGCCCATGAACCGACACTCCTCTCTAACCTCGGCAACACAAGTTTCCTTCACCTTATTCAAAGATTCCAAAAGCACCAACACACCATTTGTTAGCTCCGAAACTTTCTGCCGTATTACGGTTACCATTTCTTTCACAACCACCATATCATCTTTTAACCTTGCCACGTCGACCATAAGATCAAACATGTCTTCGTGTAGTGATTTTCTTAATGGAAATCCCACAGACTCCTCGTCGTTCATTGCCTCATCCACACTAGTCCCCTTATTACAATTGTCCCCCGTCTCACCCATTATCTTGGTTTTAGTTTCTACTACTAACCTACCCAGCAACACATTTATCTCCCAAGGCTCCAATCTATCACAGGTACCACTAGCCGCTCCTTTGGCAGTAACTTCTCACCAACTTTGTCACAATATACCAGCTTCAGATATAGTGCACATCCCGCTACAACCAGGGATCCTTCTTCACGATGCTTTCTTATTCCCTCCATCAAGTAGTCCACTGCATATGTTGCCCAATTCTTCGCTCCTATACTGCGTGTCACGCCCCGGATTTTGAATGATAAATTCAAATCCGAAACCTGAATAATTACAATTACAAAAAAACCAAATCTCGAAACTTCGAGTTCATTATTACAATTCACTCTCACAATATATTATAAAGCTCAAATGAGCATAACACACCTCACAACTTACAATTGTTGTAAAACTCTAACAATTGCTCTAACCGCACGATCACCGTCCTGGTTCTCCTGTCCTGTAGGATTACCCGCTACACAATTTGAATAGTGTACCGGGAGTTGCAACAACACAAAACCCGGTAAGCTTTTTACAGCCAGTATGAGTAAACAAGAAAGAACTGTTGATTTATTAGATTTCAAGACTACCACAAACCCACGTTACTTTCTCACTCTCATATATATATATAGACACTTATGAGTTACTCTCAATTTAGCTCATAAGATCACTCACTCTCATATATATATGTAGACACTTATGAGTTACTCTCAATTTAGCTCATAAGATCCCTCACTCTCATATATATATATAGACACTTATGAGTTACTCTCAAATTCGCTCATAAGATTTCCCAACATTTGGTAGACAGACTCATATATATATATAGACCCTTATGAGTTACTCTCAATTTCCCTCATAAGGTTACCATATATATATTGACACTTATGAGTTACTCTCAATTTCACTCATAAGGTCACTCCACATTTGGCAGACAGACTAGAGCTCTAACTGAACGTAACCACTCGTCCGGCCACAGACGTGATTACGATTTAATACTATTAATAACCACCAGCCCGGTACGAGAGCGTGATTCACTAATAGATGCCATGGTCACCTCGTGACCTAGTGATCTCCACAGATCACAACAATTTATTGTTCCTCAACAATAAAACTCAACACCTCTCACAATATATTGTTTCTCAACAATAAACTCAATACCTCTCACAATATATTGTTTCTCAACAATAAACTCAACACAACTCCAACAATACATATTATTTCACGTAATAATATATATACAGACATTCACACAGGAATGTCTAATACACCAACAATAGTTCATATGATTGCAAAATAAAGCAATTAAATATATTGGGTTCGTAATATGAACCACGTGAGGTTTACTCACCTCGATAATCCCGCTGCGTCTTCAATTCAGCTCAAAATACGATCCACAATCGTCCACCAACTCAAACCGTCAATCACCTAGTCCAATAATGATCTTGACTTAGCCAACAACTCAAATATGTAATTAAACGACGATCCAACGCTCAGATTCAAATTAAACGATGATCCAACGGTCGGATCTGAATTTAATGATGATCCAACGGTCGGATCCTCACGGATCGCCTTTAGGATCATCCTCCAAAATTATCACGAAGATCCAACGGTCAGATCTTCCTGAATCGCCTTTACTAACATCTCCACAAAATTATATGAAAATCCGACGGTCAGATTCTCACGAATCGCCTTCCGAATCACTATTTCTCAATTATACGAAGATCCAACGGTCGGATCTTCGCCCGTGACCTCACAAGGTCACCGGGACAGTCATACGATCAACATATCCAAAATTGAAGCAAAACCGATGGTCAGATCTTCACAGATCGTAAACCGAAGATAAACGTAAAAACGTTAAATAGTAACGTCAAAACGTAAATCCACTATTTATCAACTTTTTCTAACATGACCATGTTATATATCAAAACGCTCGTATGGATGCATAGATCATCGCCTAGATAATGAAAACTCGAAATATGGTCTGATGCGCCGCCACAAGCGGTGGTCAGTGGGCGGTCAACGCGGCGGTCAACGCCGGTCAACCACCTCAGATGGCAAAGTGACCAACTACAAACTGGTTCAAAATGAAAGGGTGGTCGACTTTCATACCTGGAGCTAAGCCTGGTTCGGCCTAGATCGTCCTAGATCAAGCGTTGAAGTTGGATTAATCTCGTGCGTCTGATCAGATTCCAGATTGAATCAGGGACGTCGAAATCTTCAACTCGTGATCTTTCACTCCACACTCCAAATCGTCAAGCAAGGCCTATATGGGGATGATCAGGGGGAGGAGGAGATCACGAAAATGGGAACGATCGGCCCATGCAACGCCGGAAAAATGGAATTCCGGTCGGGTCGGATTCCTCTTGGCTGGCTTCTTCGATCTCCATCTGGGGGCAGCGGCGGGGCAAGGCGACACCGGAGGGAGGCCGGGCTTGGAGCGGCGATCACCATGGTGTCCGGGTCGTGGCCGGAGGACGCCGGAGGAGGAAGGAAAATCCGGGTCGGGTCGGCTAAGACCCGTTGGGTCTGACGGTCGAAAGAAGAGAGAGAACGGAGAGAGCTGGGGGACTGTTCAGCAAAAATGAAAATGTTTCGTCCTTCAATGAAAAATCAGATATTTTTCCTATTTATAGAAAATTCCCAATTTTCAAATATTCATAACTTAATCATACGAACTCCGAATATTGCGTTCTACATGTCCACGAACTCGTATCGACGAGCTCTACAACTTTCATGAAGGAAGTTTTCCCAAATTTTGAACGTATAAAAAGTCAACTTTGTTGACCCCCTAAAAACGTTCGTTTTCGAAAATAAAACCGTTCGAACTAATTCCACAACTTCTCCAAGCTTCGTACTCGCTCCTACTATCGTGAAATCATTTCTAAAAATCCACGGAATTTAATTTGGATTTTCCAGGGTATTACAGTCTACCCTCCTTAAAGAAATTTCGTCCCGAAATTTGAGCGTAAGTCAATTCCTCTCGATTAAGGTTGACCTAACCATCGAATCTCCATCTTTCCCAAAGCTGTAGTAATCTACAAAGCCTCAACCCTTGTATAAAAATACATTCCTATAGCCACTAAATCCTTTCATCACAAACGTAAACGCACAACACAACTGTTCAACATCAATCCACATCAATTACACAAAATCATCACATGGATCATCTCATAGATCCTCACATAGATCTTCACATAGATCATCACATAGATCTTCACATAGATCATCACTCTGTACTGGCATACAAGCACAGTAAACACTCTCACAAAGTGTTTCGCTACTCAATTAGCATCACGGTAAATCTCCATAGTAAAACTTAAGATGCATCACTCAAAACAAATCATCCCCAAAAGCACGCCAATAAATTATGTCATCCAATGATGATGACTTGGGCTTGCTCAATCCTTGGGTTAAGCACTAGGGCTGGCCAATTGGGCCTGAAGAAATCGGACCATCCACATTTCGAACCGGCCCAAACCACTTTGGGTTTAACATTTGGGCCTACTATTCGGGCCTACCATTCGGGCTTACTATTTGGGCTTACTATTTGGGCTTACTATTTGGGCTTACTATTTGGGCCTACCAATCGGCCCACCAACTTCCAGCTCGGCTACGGTATGAAATTGTACATACCGTATATACGTATGCATACCGTACAGATCGTATATACGTATGCATACCGTACAACTGTATATTCATATGCATACCGTACAGACCGTATATACGTATGTATACCGTACATACCGTATATACGTCGTATATCAAGCATATACGAGATCCAAAAATATTTGTAAGAGGTAAGGTTCGAACTCCCGACCTCAAACACGAAGGTTTTGCTCCCAACCACTGAAGCAAGAGCTGCCTTCATTAATATATGCTCACGTGTTATATTTATTATGTCATAAGCGACATAAATAAAATAACGGGGGAGGCAAGGTTCGAAACCTTAACCTGCTGCACAAGGGCTTTGCCCACCAACCACTGGAGCACAAGCTGTGCTTAATATAATGTGTACAAATGTTTTACTTATTATGTCATAAGCGAACATAATAAAAATAAACGAGAGGCAAGGTTCGAACCTCTGACCTCTTGTACATGAGCCTTGCTCTTCAACCACTAGAGCACCAGCTGCTCTCGTTACTATCCATGCAACTTCTTTTATTTATTCTATCATAAGCGATAGAATAACAACAAACTGTCGGTACACTCCACGTGCCACGACACGTCTCTTCCGTGATTTACGGAAAGCAAATCACTTTCGGCTAAAGCTGTCTGCCACAGCGTCTCGAGGTTCGGCCTGTCCCCTTACACGCTCAACACGCGCCAACAGCTTTTCCGGGTTTCGGGGCGACTTTAATCCAACGCGTGGATTCAAATTCTGAGATCGTTCATCCAACGGTGGAGATCTGCTCACCTTGTTCTATAAATAGGTGCATTCTGGAGAAAAACTGTTCACTCCAAAAGAAAAGAAATTTTTCTTCCGAGCTCAAGTCTTTCTCTCTCAACTCTTCAGCCTTTCTCTTCTCAAATCCTTTCTTCATCAATTTCAATCCTTCTCTTCTGATCTTCTCTCCCATCTAGTTGATTCAATCCCATCTTTCCTCTGAACTTTCAGATCTTCAATATTTTCCTCCAAATCTTCAATCCTTCTTTCTCAGATCTTTTCTTCCATTTGAAGATTCGATCTCATCTTTCCTCTGAGAATCTCAGATCTCCAATCACCAGTTCAACAACTCCAATCCTTCTAACAAAATCTCCCTCAAACACTAAACCATGTATTCCTCGATTTCCACATCCTCTCACCCCATGACCCAAGAGCCACGAACTCTGCAACTAATGGAGCTCCAAACCCCGCAACAAATGGAACCACAACAACAGCAACCAACAGAGGAGGGAGGAAACACCCAAGCAGCTGGAAGTAGTGCCAACATGGATTTCTGGCGAAGCCGTACCAGGTGGATTCCTACTCCAGAACAAATAAGAATCCTCAAGGATCTTTACTATGTCAAGGGATTTAAGTGCCCAACTACAGAGCAGATTCACGAGATCTGTCTCCAGCTGAACCAGTATGGGTATGTTGAGGGTAAGAACATTTACTTTTGGTTCCAGAACGTCAGGGCTCGAGAGAAGCAGATGAATAGGTGTAATCAGGCTGCTCCAGTGCCCATGAGAACTAGTTCTCTTGGTACTGGTAGATCCATTGATCTCAATTTTGGGTCCACTGGTTCTACTGGTGCTGGTGGATCCATCGACATCAATTTTGGGCCAGCTGGTGGATCCATTGACATCAATTTTGGGTCCACTAGTTCTACTGATGATGGTAGATCCATTGATCTCAACTTTGGTTCCACCTATTCTACTGGTAATGAAGGATTTATTTACTTAAATTTTGTTTCGTATTCTTCCTCACACTTCAACACTAATACCAGTACAACTCTTTTGGCACAACAGGAGGACAAACATCCCTGCAACAACGAGGAGGAGATCACCAGGAGGTTCAAACTCTTCCTCTGTTCCCCGTGCACGGCGAGGACGTCTTTGGTAACCTGAAGGCTACTTCCGAGGAAGGTAGCGCTTTTGGTTACTATTCTGGTGGCTCAGGCGGTTACCACAGTGGCTCAAACGTTTCTCTTGAGCTCAGCCTAAATCCATCCGGAGCTGCTGACTAGGCTTAGTATAGCATAGTCCTCGTTTTTTTTTTTTTTTTTTTTTTGTAATATAAAATCAATAAGATGGTGTGCATGTTTTCTTTTCTTTTTGTTTAACCAACAACAACACCAAGGATCGAACCTTGGTCACCCAATACTATTTTCAAAACCATAAACAACTCTACTGCACACATCTTTCATAATGATGCAATAAAAACAATCACTCAAAAAGAATCCAACAATCAAATAAGTCGCATCGAGGTCTAGCTAGTATCCTCTGAGTCAAACCAAACACAAACAATTTCGTCGTTAGAATTAGGGTTTAATAAAGCTAAACACATCCTGAGTTAGCTAGGAAAAACCCACATCCTTAGAGTTACCCATACAAATCTTATAAAATCTCAACCATTTCCTCTATTAATTGCTCCATTAAACTTACCACAATTCATACCCTATGAATTTACGATTTAGAAACCGAATCAAACTCCATATCACATAGTAATTCACTTGAACCACTATGGATATACCTAACAAAGTCACTAAAATCAATATCCGAAATTGCGTTTAACTATATCACCTAAGATCAATCACCAAAGGCACACACTCTCATCCAACATCCTTCACAAGAACTGATTCTAACTTTCCCAATTAATTACACCAAAATCAACTCCATTTCAAAACTTTAAGTGTCCCGCCTACTTAAACTTAAAACACAAACAACCTCAAATTCACTTCAGTCCAACTCCATACTACGATCCAAAACTTAAGAAAACTAGTTCACAAAATCAATTTCCTTCACTTAAATAAAACTATGTCCACAAGTCATAGTCAGGTCAACAGACCAAGGTGTCCAAATGGAGAATTTCCAATCCAGTTGTCTTTGTGAAACGCAAAATATCAATCAAAAATGATGCTCGCAACATCAACCACGTATATAAAACACGTTCCTCGAACTCGATTCAATTTTAGAATCACTAAAATTACTACTAGTCCCACTTCAATAACCCTTATGATTATAGGTACTTGTAGATAACTTAAATATATAGTCGTTCGTCTCAATCACTCAAACACAAGATCAAACTCCGTTCTCGCACCTCAAACTCTGCTCAACAACTTACAAACACATGGAAGAATTAACCACAATAATTCCTTCCCTAACCGCAACACTACTCACAACTCCACATGAGTCAAGAATCTATTCAAAAACATTAGTATATCCAACTTAAAAAGGCAAAATTACTATCGATTAATACTCGTATCCACATTACAGACGAGCATAGGTCCACACCATGCCTTCAACCAAACACTTCAACAATCAAAAGAACCTCATTTCCATAAAACAATCCTCGTTGACTTAACAGAGTTGAATCAAGAGGTTTCTATTCCTCAAGGATTGTAACTCGCGGCCACTGAACTTATTCCAATACGAACCTACAAGACAACTGTAAGGTTCTAAGTACAACCCCTTCGAATCTCCATCACCTAAGGAGTATAGTATGCTTGGCTAATACATGTATAACACCTAAAACACAGTATAAGTCAAATACAAATTCATATTAACCAAGTCAATACTATAGGGAAGGTATTCACGTTCCTAAAACGACCTAGCGGCCTAAACAACTCCCAACACTCACGCATACCCAATGACTTAGCCAATACCGAAGAGCACACGATGGGGATCCGCTGCAGACGGGCCATCACTCGGAAGGTATTGACACATCACCAAATATGCACCTTACGCTCTGATACCAAACTGTCACGCCCCGGATTTTGAATGATAAATTCAAATCCGAAACCTGAATAATTACAATTACAAAAAAACCAAATCTCGAAACTTCGAGTTCATTATTACAATTCACTCTCACAATATATTATAAAGCTCAAATGAGCATAACACACCTCACAACTTACAATTGTTGTAAAACTCTAACAATTGCTCTAACCGCACGATCACCGTCCTGGTTCTCCTGTCCTGTAGGATTACCCGCTACACAATTTGAATAGTGTACCGGGAGTTGCAACAACACAAAACCCGGTAAGCTTTTTACAGCCAGTATGAGTAAACAAGAAAGAACTGTTGATTTATTAGATTTCAAGACTACCACAAACCCACGTTACTTTCTCACTCTCATATATATATATAGACACTTATGAGTTACTCTCAATTTAGCTCATAAGATCACTCACTCTCATATATATATGTAGACACTTATGAGTTACTCTCAATTTAGCTCATAAGATCCCTCACTCTCATATATATATATAGACACTTATGAGTTACTCTCAAATTCGCTCATAAGATTTCCCAACATTTGGTAGACAGACTCATATATATATATAGACCCTTATGAGTTACTCTCAATTTCCCTCATAAGGTTACCATATATATATTGACACTTATGAGTTACTCTCAATTTCACTCATAAGGTCACTCCACATTTGGCAGACAGACTAGAGCTCTAACTGAACGTAACCACTCGTCCGGCCACAGACGTGATTACGATTTAATACTATTAATAACCACCAGCCCGGTACGAGAGCGTGATTCACTAATAGATGCCATGGTCACCTCGTGACCTAGTGATCTCCACAGATCACAACAATTTATTGTTCCTCAACAATAAAACTCAACACCTCTCACAATATATTGTTTCTCAACAATAAACTCAATACCTCTCACAATATATTGTTTCTCAACAATAAACTCAACACAACTCCAACAATACATATTATTTCACGTAATAATATATATACAGACATTCACACAGGAATGTCTAATACACCAACAATAGTTCATATGATTGCAAAATAAAGCAATTAAATATATTGGGTTCGTAATATGAACCACGTGAGGTTTACTCACCTCGATAATCCCGCTGCGTCTTCAATTCAGCTCAAAATACGATCCACAATCGTCCACCAACTCAAACCGTCAATCACCTAGTCCAATAATGATCTTGACTTAGCCAACAACTCAAATATGTAATTAAACGACGATCCAACGCTCAGATTCAAATTAAACGATGATCCAACGGTCGGATCTGAATTTAATGATGATCCAACGGTCGGATCCTCACGGATCGCCTTTAGGATCATCCTCCAAAATTATCACGAAGATCCAACGGTCAGATCTTCCTGAATCGCCTTTACTAACATCTCCACAAAATTATATGAAAATCCGACGGTCAGATTCTCACGAATCGCCTTCCGAATCACTATTTCTCAATTATACGAAGATCCAACGGTCGGATCTTCGCCCGTGACCTCACAAGGTCACCGGGACAGTCATACGATCAACATATCCAAAATTGAAGCAAAACCGATGGTCAGATCTTCACAGATCGTAAACCGAAGATAAACGTAAAAACGTTAAATAGTAACGTCAAAACGTAAATCCACTATTTATCAACTTTTTCTAACATGACCATGTTATATATCAAAACGCTCGTATGGATGCATAGATCATCGCCTAGATAATGAAAACTCGAAATATGGTCTGATGCGCCGCCACAAGCGGTGGTCAGTGAGCGGTCAACGCGGCGGTCAACGCCGGTCAACCACCTCAGATGGCAAAGTGACCAACTACAAACTGGTTCAAAATGAAAGGGTGGTCGACTTTCATACCTGGAGCTAAGCCTGGTTCGGCCTAGATCGTCCTAGATCAAGCGTTGAAGTTGGATTAATCTCGTGCGTCTGATCAGATTCCAGATTGAATCAGGGACGTCGAAATCTTCAACTCGTGATCTTTCACTCCACACTCCAAATCGTCAAGCAAGGCCTATATGGGGATGATCAGGGGGAGGAGGAGATCACGAAAATGGGAACGATCGGCCCATGCAACGCCGGAAAAATGGAATTCCGGTCGGGTCGGATTCCTCTTGGCTGGCTTCTTCGATCTCCATCTGGGGGCAGCGGCGGGGCAAGGCGACACCGGAGGGAGGCCGGGCTTGGAGCGGCGATCACCATGGTGTCCGGGTCGTGGCCGGAGGACGCCGGAGGAGGAAGGAAAATCCGGGTCGGGTCGGCTAAGACCCGTTGGGTCTGACGGTCGAAAGAAGAGAGAGAACGGAGAGAGCTGGGGGACTGTTCAGCAAAAATGAAAATGTTTCGTCCTTCAATGAAAAATCAGATATTTTTCCTATTTATAGAAAATTCCCAATTTTCAAATATTCATAACTTAATCATACGAACTTCGAATATTGCGTTCTACATGTCCACGAACTCGTATCGACGAGCTCTACAACTTTCATGAAGGAAGTTTTCCCAAATTTTGAACGTATAAAAAGTCAACTTTGTTGACCCCCTAAAAACGTTCGTTTTCGAAAATAAAACCGTTCGAACTAATTCCACAACTTCTCCAAGCTTCGTACTCGCTCCTACTATCGTGAAATCATTTCTAAAAATCCACGGAATTTAATTTGGATTTTCCAGGGTATTACACTGCGGGTATCTAGTAATGGCAAAAACAACCCACTTTGTACGTCATTACTTGTTCCCGGACATATTACTAGGGTTAGAGCCAACAATACATAAGCTATAATGAAACAGTCGTCAACAATTTCCCTGTCACGCACAATGAAATTCATCCCAACCTTCTTCGAAATACATATCAGTCCCCTCGCGCTGAATTGTGCATCTCCATATCACTAGACGTGATCCACTTAGAACGAGAGAGGCAAAAGGACTTCGGTCATTTCTCAAATGTTTGAGCCTAAAATTTTTAGGAACTTCCTGCACACATTGTAACCAAAATATATGCTATATGTTTGCACGATTTATATTAACAATAACTTTTGTCCTCTATTATTATATAAAGAAGACATATTTATGTAACCCATGTATCAAGTAACAAATGGAGTACAAAAAATTATTTCTTGGGAGATTCACTTACCAGCATTTCATAATTTTTAGTTGGGCTGATGTGTGCGTGGAAATACGGCAACTCACATTGTATCGTAACTGCAGTGCTATTGGATTCCATCAATCACCCTCTACATTGACGTTTTAATTTTCATCATATGCAAGAACATCAAAAAACAACAATTTCAGCAACCATTGTTCCCAATAAATTGGAGGATAAAAGATAATGAAACGAACATGATTATATTTGCACAACACCATCCTTATACAATATGGGTAAGGTTATAGATATTAAACTTGTGGAGTACCGATGATAATTTCAGCTTCTGGGTAAACTTTTGGCCCCCAGACGCTGAAAGCCACCGCTGCCGGCAACCAGAAACCGGTTGCACCACCCTGGCACAACTAAATGAACAAAGCAGCACCAAGATGAAACCGATAGGGGCTGCAACTAACTGTGAGAAGCCGGGGAGGACTGAAATCGAAACACCAACGGATAACTCAAGAGACTGCCTAAATCCCGAACACCTGACTTGATAAATCCAACTTGGGCAAGCCAAAATAATCAACCAACGGCCTTTAGTTATTCAAACACAACACCACCCTTACTCAAGAGAGAGGGGACTCCCCAAACTTCCAGTATTCTGCAACACTCCAGTGATGGCTCTTGCGGGTATTCTGGAAAGAGATAATCTTTAACACACTAAAGGAGAGAAGAAAGTAGGTAAATTGGTGATCACTAATCCCACTCCGACTACAAGGATCCAAGGCCTCATGATTTATTTGGCCTTCAGATTAGAGGAGGGGAGAGAGAGAGAGAGTCGTGCGACAGGAAATTTTTGATGTCCCACGAAACAAAAACTATTGGCCGATCGGTTTGGATGACAGAAACAAATTGCTCATATGCTGGGGACTTATAAGGATGCTGGTAGTGAAAGTTGTGGTGTCTCTTATATTTATAACTTGGCATGATCATCGGACCCCACAATAAGGAAGCAACATTTTTTTTTTTGTTGATAATGACCTTATACAACTAGTTGGTCATGGATTCAAACCTTCTTCCCACCTGCACGTGAATGCTGACCAAATGAAGACAATCACCAACTTATTCCACGGTTCCCAACATCTCCACTTTCAACTAGTGAACATGGTCATGGATTGAGACCTTTTCCAACATGCATCGATTTGGTAAGAGATATGGCAGTACAAAACGATGGACATGACCCCTGTTTATGAAAAAGTATTCTGCCCATGTGGGCTATCTGATCCAGACTGACAGAGATACAAACTTTACTAATTATTATTTTAGTACAATTTGCCGTTTGCGGTTGGGGTTAAGCCACACGGGGTGTACTAAAATGTATATTAAAACTCCGATTAAAAGTACATTGCTGTGTGAGCACGACAAAATTTCCGTTAAATTAAAAAGGAAAAACCAGCTTTTAAATTTGTGTCACGCATATCGTGTAATTTGTGTTGGATCTGTTAATTTAAATAAGATTATTGTTGTATAATCAACCTGCTATTCTAACCAATTGTCAATGTTATGACTCGAAGTTAAAGTGTTATTAATTATTATGATGTTGATTTTTGAATTAATTGACATCGCCGAATATTATTATTGCATTGTGGTTTTAATACAGTGGATGGTGAACATCACTTTCTAAATTTAGTTCATCATTTTTCGACACATTCGACTGTCAATGGAGTAAGAAAAACTAAGAGTCAGATGAAGTGAAAGTAAAGTAAGCATGTGACATAGCAGTGTTACTCTGTCTTTTGCCTGATGAACGTTAGCATCGGTGTTACTCTGTCTTTTGCCTGATGAACGTTAACATCCCTAATGCATGGACAAAATAGCCCAACTTACAACCGACCTCCCATTTGATAAGACAAGTACAAAAAAGGAAATTTCCACACCATGCCAAGTTTTCCCTTGGTGATTGAAGACAATTTTGTGGAACACAACATTTCATCTTAAGTTAGCGCCACGTATTGAATATCTCAAATTGAACGTGGCAATCTATTTGTACAGACACATACATGTACACTATAAATAAAATTTGTATATAAATAAATAGACACACAAAATATATATATATATATATATATATATATATATATATATTTATATCTATATATATATATATATAATATTGTGCCGTAGCTGGTAAATGTCGGTCACATATTTGTAGTGTTGAAAAGTAACCCTTTACCCATTATATAATTAAACGATTCAAACTGAACATGCATAAAAAGTAGGAGCTGCAAATATAGAAGGGCTGCAATGGAATTAAACAGTACGGTGGTGGAACTTTTGCTTTGGGGGTAAATACGAACAATTACAAAAAGAAATATGTATGCCATTTATGGGTACATTTTGGTTTGAGTGCAGAAGTCCTAAGGGTGGGAGATATATCGAGCAGAAGCTAATTACATGGGGAATAATATGGTCTTACATCATTTGGAAAAGTAACATGACCATGTTATGAATATTTACTTTGTTGAAATATTATGACATGGTTATTTTCATGTAGGTTTTCATCAGGGGTCCTTTTCGTCACCAGTTACAAGCGGCAGGGATGCCAGATTACTTTACAATGAAGCTTGAAACCAACCCTGACATGGCAAACATGGAGCACAATTACATTTTCGGTGGGCAACGTTTGTGTCTGACACATCGTTGACGGTTGCACAGTGTGTTAAATTGAAGTTGGTTGAAGGCAAATAAATTTGCAGCTGTAATATTTGATCGCGACACAGGGGATGTAGTTACGCCTTCGGGTGGCCCTCCTAACCAACCCAATCCTTGCACTGGCGGTGTTTCGGATGCAGGTCCTTCATACGTAGTTGGTACCACTGATGGCATAGAGGAACTCGTTGAAGGAGCTAATGAAGATGTGACGATGGACGATGAAGTTTGGCTAGTTGTTGGTGACGCCTTTCAATTACATCAGCTTGAAGGATACCCACACTACAAATGCAAGTTGCATGATCGTCATTGTGTAAGTTACATTCTTCACCTTAAGGGCCGCACCAATAAGAATACAAGTAATTGTACAATTGTAATTGTATAGAGAAAACTTCCGTTTCGGATATATAATCAACTTGCCCATTATGGTTTTAGAGGCAACCGGTAAACTTTGTGGAAGAAAACTTCCGACTTGAAGAAACTTGGTGCACCATACAATCATTGGACGGAGTAGCGATGATTATAAAATTGGTGCCAATGGGAAATACGATGTATATTACAGGACGATATAAGGCATTTCGGGAAAATATCAAATTTCTGAAGAGAGGCCGCATCGACTTGTACGTCATCCGGCCATATTATTTTCTGTTCGTATTAATGACGCTGTCACCCATGGCGACGTAATTGTTTCTTTTTAATTAAGTGTATCCAATATTTCAACCGAAGTCTATGACCGTTGGCGTTATGTCCTAGGGAGGTAGGTTGTATGACGTATGGAAAAAGCTTTTGGGTGAGAGTCAATTATGTGGAGAAAATATTGTTTGCACGCTTCGGGTTCCCATCCAACTAGTAAGACCCTTGGGGTGTGTCAGTGGCCTCAAACTTGGAGAACGAATTGGGAAGGAAAAAAGTTGAAAACTCATATAACCGACTTTATTGGGTAAAGGAAGATGTATGACCGCCAATAAATTGCAACCACACGCGTGCGGCAAGGTGGCCATAAATAGGGATTCCAAATAAGAAGTTAATATTTACATAAAATAATATATTCACTCAAATCGGTTACGTTCGTGTAACTTCAATTTTGGAAAGGAGTGGGTCAACGTACATAGAACCCTACGCACCTGTTCGGAAACATTAACTCACTCAGCCATTCATATACCCAAAGGTAACCGATTCGCGTCATACAAAAAACAAGGCATTATCAAAAATTAAAAAGGGTTGTTGCTGAAGCAAGTAGGGGCGAACGACTCAGTCAATTTAGATCACCGACATCCGACCGTCGGAGTAGTGTTAACCAAGTATAGTTCACAACAAAAAGTTCCAAAGGTATTTGTTTTTGTCTCGGTCTTAATAGGAAGACAGAACGGCCTATGTGGTTGTAAGTACAAAAAATATTGCTCGTAAGATATTTGGATATTGCCATTACCCGTGGAGTTAAGCCTTTGCAGATTGACAATGTCCACCAAATCTGAAATTTCAATTAACGTAAATAAGGTACATGAACTAATGATTTGTGTTTATTCGCGGACTGTGAATCATCAATGACAGGCATGGCTTAGCTTCAGGAAGTGGATCACACCGTCCAATGCAGTTGGGAAGGCAGCCGTGTTTCATCCAAGTTGTGAGGAGCCCATCAAAGAACACGGAGAGTTTGGTAAGTAGGGTGATGTTGAAATGGAGAGTAGATTAACAGAATTTATTGTACATGCAATACTGTTTAACATAGTTTATAATGGAAAATTTATTCATCCTCCCAAAACGGATAGCACGACTTGAGAAGAAATAGTGATGAAGTTGTAACACTAGATATGGCGTTGTCATATTATACAGGTCATCCCTCCTCCATTTGTGATAGAGTTCATGAATGGTGACAGATGCCGGCAAGGAAAGATAAAACTAGAAGGATTGGAGCAGTGCCAGTGGCGTGTTGAAATAAATACGGATGGGAGGGGAGTTGAATTGGGTGAAGGGTGGGGGGAATTTGTGAGGGAAAATTTGGAGGATGGGTGGATGCTACTGCTGTTAAGGTACGAGGGGGCAATGACTTTTTTTGCCAGGAGATATGGCCGGTCAGGAGCTCTGATGGTGACGACACCAAGGGGGAGACAGACAAAGGGGACACCCCGTGGAGTTGGGGGCATTTATCCATCATTTGCACAGTTGGTTATTGCAGGTGGAATGAACAGCAAAGTGCTGGTAATGCATAATTGCAATTATAGTTATAAAATATGTTTGAAGTTCATGTGTGAAAATGTAATGATGTTTAGGGTTTACGTCGGATGTCAAATAATGGTTTATGTGGTTATTTGTAATTGAATAATGTAATTTCCATTTTATTTTGATTTTGTGATAATAGGAAATACCAGTAGGGATCTTTCGTGGAGGGTCAAGTCGAACCACGTTTGAAAGTAAGGTTTGGTTGAATAATATGAACTGGGGGATGTCGTGCAATGCACGTATCAAGGTAAGTGAGGATGGAGGATTCATAAAAGGAGGTTGGGACAGGTGGGTGAGTGCAAACATTGTAAGGGTATGCAAGTGGTGCATTGTGGATTATAATCGTTCAAAAAATGAGGCAACTGTGATGGCGTTTCTGCAATGTGGAGGGGTGATGTCGAACGTTCCAATGATGAATGCCGTAACAATCGGTGATGCTATGTACGTTGATAGTTGTGATGAAGAATATCCAGAGGATTCAGAGGAAGATGAGGAAGATCAGACTGATGAAGGAGAAGCTGGTCATATGGTACAGTTGCCAATACCTCAAAGTGTGATCGGAGTTGGAAAAAAATATGGGGTAAGTATATTACAATACAAGTTTACAATAATGTTTTTATACCATCGCAAGATGTAGGCATAAATTCACATAAATAACCTATCACACAATATGGTTACGATATTATGGTGTTTTTTGGGTTGTATTGATGAGTATATATGGTCAAGGCCGAGGCGCATCCCAACAGTATGAAATATACAGCTGCATTGTATATATTACTTTAACAACATTGTTAACGGTATTTATATATGTACACTTTCATAGATAATGGAGTAATCAAATAATATGATGTTATTAAAACCGTTGATGGTTCTAGTGTTGATAAACTGCCGTATATTGTCATGTCAGGTATTGTAGTGAAGTAGGGGTTTGGACAATACAACAATATTTACCTTTATTGTACTAACATTGATGAATTGTTTATCTTTATTATAGCAACTTCCCACACATTATGCAAAGCAATATTTCCCGGGTGTCGGTAGTCGTCAGGTTGTAGTGAGGATTGGAGATGGACAATCATGGGAGGTTTCATTTTTGAAGTCAAATGAAACATATAGGTTCAGCGGAGGCTTTGTGGAACTAAGGAAAGGATATGGGCTGAAGGTGGGAAACAAATGCAAGGTTTCGTACCAAGGAAACTGGGTTTTTGTGATGGAGAAGATGTAAACTTGGTGGGAAGAAACAGCACTGCAGGTGATATAGATTACAGAAGGTGAAGCTGAAATGGATACATTAACTTTAAAGAGATGTTGGATTTAAGGAAGTCGTGAAAAATTCCGTACAATTTTAATTTGGAATGTTTTAATTATTTTATATTTAGTCGATCAATGGAGACTTTGAATATGGTTTGCAATGTAATGGGTATGTTTAGTAGTGTTAAAAAGATTTCGTATTTGCTATGCAATGCAATGGGTATGTTTACTGTTGCTTAAGATATTTCTTATTTGGTTTGCAATGTAATGGGTATGTTTAGTTTTTCTTAATATATTTCGTTTAATATGATAACGATTGTTATTTTGCATACTAATTGTGGTTAGCATTGCATATGGCGGAATTAAATGATTTTTCCCATTGCCAATAGCTCTATAAGTTTCAGGAATTTTGCACATACTGCCTCTGATGTCATAGGGTGATGTCATGTTGCAGCTGGTTCAAGTTAGCGGTAACTCAATCCTGTATGGGTATCCGGAAAAATTCGTCATAGTGCTCCACAATTTAAAACTGGAGACCACGTGGTGGAGCCGTGGAGGAGATGAGAACCGTTGAATTGGCAATGGACGTGAACCAGGGCCGGTACAGAGTTTTTAGAGCCATGAGGCAACTTTATTTTATCTTTTTGTATTGAAAGGCAACTGTTCATACAAAATTGTTATATAAAAGAAAATAAATCGAAAAATAGTAATAGGGAACAAAAACAAACCATATATATTGTAATCTTAAATAGTTAAATTAGAAATGACATTAGTTGAAATGAAAACACAAAAAGCGAAAAATCAAGTTGTTTAATAGGAGACGAAATCAGAATAAGAAAAGAAGAATATAAAACGAAACGTTTTGATCTCGAACATGCGTGGTTAAAACACATCCCAAACACAGGAAATGAACAAGTTTCCTTTCCTGATGCTTCATTTCCGTGAAACCATACGTGGCCTAACGATGAACAAGCCGATCAACTATGTGTCAAGGATTCTCTTAAAAAACAAATTAAAAAAAATGTGTCAACGAAATTATGATACATTGGGAAGGTAAGGACATAAATAGATATAATTAAGGGGAGGCGGCTACCCCGAGGCTGGCATCACTTACTCTTCACTCTTAACCGGTGGCTACGTCCGAGACCACGTCAACATGATTGTCCTGACGT
Source organism: Rosa rugosa (assembly GCF_958449725.1). Classification (NCBI taxonomy): domain Eukaryota; kingdom Viridiplantae; phylum Streptophyta; class Magnoliopsida; order Rosales; family Rosaceae; genus Rosa; species Rosa rugosa. The sequence goes on from NC_084825.1 coordinate 3,737,569, forward strand.
GGGAAATTCCACTTCAATCCCTCGTTGGACACATTGACAATGTAGATAACGTTGGAGGGAGAGTAAGGTAAATTCCTCTTCAATGACATCGATAAACGTACGTAATAAAGTCAAACCGCCCCTCAAACCGAATGAAGAATCGGAAAGGTTAATGCGTAAACGGAGCGGCAACATAGACAACCACAGCTTCTTCCCCAAATTGAACTCGTAATCGGTCCATCCATAATATCATTCCGGTGACGGTGACGGTGACAGTATCGCAGAGAGGAATCCGAAGGTTTGTTAACACGCTGCATTGTTTTCTCCTTTCTAAATAGATTTTGTTTGTCATCGTGTACTGAATTCCATATTCGGAATTTGATGCAGATATGGCCAATTTGGGAAGAATGTTTCACCCAAGCTTCATCGTCGTTGTTCGGTACCCGAGACAGAACGTCCGAAAGATGGTGAGTTCTTGGGCCACCCCTGTAGTACTGTTAGGTTTTAAGCTGGGTATCCGAACAGTTAAATCAAGCGATTGGTTTGGTTTTGGCTTCGGCAGTTATGGTTTCAATTGGAACGGTGGGTATGAAAGTAATGGTTATTTCGGTGGTGGTGGTTTCATTGTTATCGTTTATTTTGCAGAAAACTCCACCGCCGTTTAGTAGGGAGCACTTGGGGGAGGATGACAATGACGTCGCTCGACTCGTATTGGATGGATGCAGGAAGTGCTCATATTATGTACAGATTAGGCCACAAGGGTGGGACCATTGGCTGGGTTCTGGTTGGGAGAGTTTTTTGGAGAATGTCAGGGATGGTCAAGGTTGAATGGTGCTGCTACTCCAGTACAAAGGCGGGATGCGGTTCGTCATGCGCCGATATGATGTCAACAGAGGGTTGATGTACACATCTCCCCGACCTCGATTCGGTCGCGAACCTCCCAAATCACCCCTTATTAGAGGGGTATTCGACGGCTTCGTTTCTGACATTTGGGATGACAGCGTCACTGTGGTAAGTCTCTGTGAGTTTCTTGAGTTAAATTAAAATGCCCCAAACCTAGAAATCCACCAAGAAGTGGGTTTTGACTCGCTCACAGATCGCTTCCATGACTCAGTGAATGGTGTTAACAAAATGGAGGTGGAGCCACAACTTCTAGCTCCAATTCGAGCTCTTCTGGTTCAGTTTCTAGCAAAACTAAGTTGGGGAGAAGATCCGACGATAGACCCAACAACCACTCCGGTGAACTGTCTCCTCATAAGTGGGCCCCAAAGCTTCCGAGAGCGTTCGATCTGGTACCATGCCATGTAATTGGAAGCCGGAACATCGGAGCCTTGGACCGATCAAACTCCGAGCCCAGCGACCTAATTGGGGTGGTGGTGGTTTGACGGTGAGGAAGGGGTAACGGTGGGGCTCGGTGATGCCGAGGAAGGGGTGTGGAGGGTTAGGTTGGAGAGGGGTCCGATCCCGAGGTGGAAGAGAAGTGTGGCGTCGTTTTGGGTGGATAATTTGGGGCTTTGGGAGAGGAATAGGCGCTGGTGAGAGATAGGCATGGTGAATGGATAGTACGGATCCGTGAATGGCCGTCGCTACAGAGGGAGACGAGGAAGGGGGGGGGGAAGAGAGAGAACCAGAAAAAAAAAATAGAAAAAAGAGAAAAAAAAGAGAGAAAATTAAAAAGAGATAGAGAGAGAGAGAGAGAGAATTAAAAAGAGGGAGAGAAAATAAAAAAACAAAAAAAAGAAGAGAAAAATAATAAAATAGAGGAAATGAGGGTATAATAGTCATTTTGGATCTGTTGTGTGAGAATTAGAGAGTATAAGGACTATCTAGTTTAATTTAAAAGGCAAGGGACTAAACTGTTTTTCACAAAAAAGTTTGAGGAGTAACAAGTATTTAATCCTTAATATAATTAATGACTCCATGTTTCTTATTTTTCGGGAACAAAAAGTTGTCGTCCGATTGGAAAGATTTTAACTTGTTCGAATGTCCTTTGACATGGGGGACAAGCATAGTATATAAAGGAACATATACATCTCTTACAAGCAATACATACAAGAGAAGTACATAAAAGTGAATAATCATATATAGAAGCGCATATACAAAAGGTTAATATCTCATTTTCAAGACTATCCAATACAACTACGATTCAAACGGCTCTTTAAATCTCAATATCTCGCTCAGCTTCTTCCAAAACTTGATAGAACTGACATCTCTCATGTCTTGCAAAAACAATTATTACCAAACACACCCTAAAACTTGAAATCTTTCTTTTTGTTGGATTTCCTTCTTCCTTGTCCTGCATCTAACGTTTCCTCGTCTTCTCATTCAGCAGAAGTAAAAAATCTGATTCGAATTTATTAAAGCATAACTGAAAATTCATCAAACAAAAAGGTGAGGTATACAGAAAACTTAGTAATATTAAATAATTACATACGTAGTCATATGAAATTTAGTAATTTTTAATTCAAAAAAGAACAGCATAACAAAGGTATGAAGCATGAAGCTACGGAATTTGAATTGTGTCATAAATTGAATTAAAATGTTCTTCTTTTCTTTTGAAGTAAAATATTTGAAATATTGGTACTTCAAATTGAGAATTGGTGGTAAAAATATTTGTAATCCTTAATTGGTTATTTATTACAAATTTACCATAATATTCTGATAACCTTCTGATATAAAAAAATCCAGCAAATATGCAAGTGCCTTTGTAGCGAGATTGGTTAAGTCATTAATACTTTCCATGAGCGACCAAGGTTCGACTCTTGTACTGCGCATGAGATATTTTTTGTTTGCAATTTCTAGTATAAGTTGGCCACGTGGGCCTTGAGGCTTGACCGGGGCCACGTCAGAAATGAAAGGTTATCATGAATTTCGCAAGCTATTACTTAAATTATCGCATTTTCTGAATATTTTGCGGAAGAATCGGAAATTTGCCGAAATTCCTAAATTTGCATTCAACATTACTTTGGTAAGCAAAGAAAATATCGGGGAATTTCCTTTGGTAAGCAAATAAAATATCGGGGAATTTTATAAAACAAAAATGTGGCCAAAATAGCAGCGATAAAACTCGATTTTTCAGTGATGGCCAATAATCATATATGAGATATGGTTGAAAACACAATGATAACAACCATTTTTTTTCCCGAATAACCAATTGTTAATGTCAAATTCTCCAAATCGTGCATAAAAATTGCAAAATTGTTTCACTGTTTAGCCATATGCAAAGGATTATCAACTAAATTGTCAATAAATTATAGCACCAAACTAAAAAATATAGGTCGAAGCTAACAAGTTAGAATTCAGGGACAACTTTTCATCATGTTGTTAATGTTACTCCAATTATGCATCAGCTTCTTTACGATGGGTGAACTTTAACAAAATGCATGCTAGAGGTTGCCACTAATGACTCATTCGGTGCCTTCACCTTCACCTTCACCTTCGTAATGTCACGTCCAGAAAACTATGAAATGCAAGGGCAACAATGATGATTGAAATTCTTGTAAAGAGAAAGTGTGTCAAAAAGAAAAAAATGGGAACAAGAGGAGGGAGATTGACCAGTCAAATAAACATTAATAAGGTTGATAAATTTATAAGATTCCATCTCCGCCAATAAATATATTTTGTAAACCAAAATTGAATATAAGTTTGCAGTTTGATAAAATAATTTGATAAATCTATTGTCGCTAACAAATAATTATGTGGGGGAACAAAGTAGATAACCTGAGTCATTCACTAAACACATTGACTAAATGAAGAACACTCCGATGTAGGTCAAGAAACAAACAACTAATTGAAGTCTATAAAAATAGTAAAAAACAATCAAAAATGTATAAGAATTTAATGCTAAGGAATATGTGAATGCTGAAATTACAAAGCAAAGGCAACTGTACAATAATTGAAACACCACCTTATGGGACTACATGTTTAGGGAAGTATCACGATAACCGCTACGACAAGTATCAAAAAATCTTTACGTCAAGTATCAAAAATACTTTACTACAAGAACCACCTTGACAAACCATTATATGAAGTTTAAGATGCCATATGTAAAATTGTTCATATGGAACTCGGTACAAGTGAGTTACATTCTCGTAACAATTACAAATCACGGTCGTTCCAACGACTCATTTCTCAATTGCTGATAACCACGAAGGAGCGGTTCATGTACTTTAGAGAAGCAGTCTTCAAAACAGCAAGAAGTTTTTCTGCAAATACTCGATACAGGAAAATGTTGACGAATTTAGGCCCAATTTTAATACTAATGTGTTAGCGTTTGTCTTAATTTTGCAACTTTGACTTCTTCTTTACATTTTATATGAAGATTTAACTAGGTCAATTTGTCTTCACAATTTTTATAATGATGACAACTTAAGTGTTAAGAAATTTAATTATGAAAAAAATCACAAAATAACCAAATTTTGATCCAAAAAAAATTATTGGAATCAAATAAATATACCAACCAGATCAAATGTGACAAAAATTCGGTTATACATGAAAACAAAATTGCCACACATGGTAAACCACATATGCATCAGGACAAATATGACAAAGGCAATCCGTGGGTGACTATCTCTTCATAAAATAGTTGGATGAGGAGTAATACCGTAAATGTAAATAAGTCGGTCATGGAAATGTGATGTCAATGTCATATATGGTTGCGTATCATCCCCGTAAACGGATGTCGGTAGTATCTGTTACTAGTACATGATGCAGGGTAGTATAGGGGAAGCCAAATCATACGAACACAGTCGTTGATCAGTATAAATAAGTACTTGGAGAATAAGGAGGAGATGAATTTGGGTGCACTCTGAAATGGGTTATGCATATGTGTCCATGACGGATGGACACAGTGTTGTTGGAAAAAATGGGGAGAAACTTATGCGTGCAACTAGGATCATTACCAGACTGCATCCATTTTGGGCACTGATATCATTTATGAACAGACGGAGGTTTAAGTTGTCAATGGTGATCGACATGCAAGCTATGAAACTTCATCTACTGTCGACATCATTGAAACGAGGAAGGTAAAACAATAATGGCCATGGTGTAAGCATGACATTTGGTGTAGGTGGAATTAATTTAGCTGTAACCAGGGTGAGTCAGCAACTAAGCCCATTAGGGCAATGAAACTCATTGATCAGATATCGGATAATTAAGCGTTGGGTCGGTTGACATCAATTGGGTCCTCCACTGGGTTTCTGTGCTTGCTGGACAAATGTTAAACCAATAGTTCATATAGGGGTAATTAAATTAATTTTAAAAAATGGGAGAAAGTTGGGTTTCAGACAAGGGGGAAAAAAAGTGATTCACACGTAAACAATTAATCCTCCACAAAACATGGAAGGGTATGTGGTGGTAAATAGAGGAAATAAACACAATATTTAAAGTGAATCAACTACCAACAGTATAATTAATCATGTCGCACCAAATACGAACATCGAAAGCGGCAAGCATTGAAATGAGACCAACCAACTACCGACATCCAAAGCAGGAAGCATTGAAATGGGACCAACCAACTACCAACAACCGGAGTTTAACAACAGCATACTTTATGTGTTGTGCGGCCAGCGCTGTGAGCTCCTCATTTAAAGTGTGAAGGATCTGATATGATTCAAGAAGTAGAAACTTCAAACTGCAACTACTGAAGTAGGCGGTGTGTGAGTTCAATGGGGTCACATAACGTGGGAGCTGATGACAAACACAAGTGCCTGGGATTGCACGAAGATTCTGACGACGACGCTTTCACACCTGAATCAATGGAGCATTACCGAAAATGGGTGCAGCTTAATAAGCAAAGATCAACAAGATTGTCCAAGGTAAAAGGAGGAGGGAGAGAACCGCGATCAACAGGTCGGAGGCGCATAAAGGTACCGGTTGGAAATATATTATTGGTAAATGATACTACGAATGGAGGTGATGCAAAGATGCCGGTCAACGTAGAAATGGAGGCCTGTTCGGGGGGGGGGGGGGGGGGGGGGCGGAATGGATTCATAACTGAAGCATCGCTGGAGACACAGTTGGAAGACAAATACGGAGAAGGTTTTAAAAAAGGATTTGAACTTTTTAGGTCATACGCGCAGAAGATAATGCCAAATGATGTTTGGGGGAAAATAAATGTTCAAATGGCGGAGGAAGCAGAAGCCCATATATGAGTGGTATCATTATGTGTTGCAAAGGTAATCTGCATCGGTGACCTTCGTTTTGTATTTGGTTTTGTTAGTTACTTTTTTCTATGCAACTATGTTGATGGCGTTCGCGTATTGGGTGTTATCTACCAAAATTGTTACCAACATGTATGAAATGAAGATCAATTCACCTCTCTTCTTTTAGCGCTATTACATTTTTGCACAGTTTCCACGTATGCCACGTCCACGTAAATGCAATGCAACATGAATTTTGTGTTCTACAAGGATGAAATAGGTTTAAAAGGAATCGTCATTCAAGTGACGGAACAACTGTGTGAAAACCATTTTCGGAATGGTGTTGCAGTATTGTATATGTATAATGAAAAATAACAACTTGTGCATTACAAATGATAATGCCTGAACGCTGCGTTCCAGTTTCCAATAAAAAGGGTTCAAATAATGCCACTGTGCCAACTGAGTTTCCAATAACATGGGTTCAAATAATCCCACTGTGGCAACTGTGAGGAAGAAAATAGCACAATATTAGAGCTAAACATGTCAATACCTCCATACGTCGTTATTAGATGCATAATAACCAACAATGTAATCCGTTCTATGCTGATTACATTTTTGACAAACTACTTGCGTACAAAAACAATTATAGGAAATGTTTAAAACATCCTTGTGAAACGGAGTTCTTTATGAAATGGAAAAAAATTAAACATATTGAATGAAAATAATTAAATTCACTAACATGGCGCGGAAATGTGTCGCAAACAAAAATTCTGAATAACCAGTTCAAACTAAACCAAACCACCATACATTGGGATAAAGACTGGCCTACGGCCATAGTTAGTTGAAACCATTATTACACATAAGACACACAGTTATTTATCCAAATTAAGCGAAGCACGTAAGATTGGGTGCCGGGGGGGGGGCCATTATTTCACATAAGACACGCAGTTATTTATCCAAATTAATCGAATCGAGTAAGATTGGGTGGGGGTACACATAATGAAGTCAGTGCCTCGCAGTGCGGCGTGCCTTAAATTTGATTCCTTAAATATCAAGTGGGATATGGCAATTAGAGAGGACTTTCCCGTTGTACGTTGCACGTCCAAGTGATGTAGAATCAATTGGACTTTCCTGAGCAGCTGCTGCCCATACAAAAACACGAACTGCATTCATTGGGTGATTGACTATGTCAAGGGCAAGACGGATCCTCTGGTCGGCTGAGTTGAACTAAAAAAAAAAACAAATTTATCATCCATTTTTGTATACATTCAGAACTAAAATGGTTATAACATGTAATTACAATCATTCATATAATAAGGTAGCCAGAATATATTTACAAAAACACATTTGTAACTCACCGGTTCGAATCAGCGTTTCCGGTAATACTGCATGTTCCTGATTAAAAATATACCAGAATCCTCAATGTTTGGGTTGGTCGCGGCTTCTTTTGGATAAACTGTGGACACTGAGGCTAGTCTTGCATACAATGCCAGCAACGATCTAATTGCATTACAAAACACCTTCTGAAAGAGCTCCAGCTGTTAGTCAAACATAACCAACCACACATTAACGCATATTGGAATACATAATTCATTAAAAACAAACCTTCATAAATTTCAAAATGGCCACATGCAATCTTGAAATATCCCGGACCATGTCATTAAAGATAGACTTACAATAGCATTTGCATAAGACTCCTGACGCTATCTGCCATCAATGTCGGGGCAGCTGTCCCAAATCTCACATTCTCCCACATCGAGGTTCAAAACCACTAAGATCCATTTGTCCACAACACCGTCATGGAGGGGGAAAAATATCTACATATATTGTGAAAAATTTATACATGTTTCCATTGTCAAAAACGGATACAGTGTGTGTGTAGGTTTGCAAAAATACTAATACAACCAATCTGACCTGCTTGCAAGAACCCAAACGACCGGTATATCTATGAAGCCGACATACAGTCAGCACTGACGATAGCATACCGTCCACAACACTACCACTTGCGTAATCCTTAGCCCGTTCCTGAACAACAAAATTTCATCAATTTGTACGTCCAAAATAACCTAACTATGGGATCTTAGGTCTGTAACTTACTGAAAAATAAGTGGGCATGAACCAACTGTCGCTTGTTTTTTCAAACAGGTATGAAACTGATATGTCAACAATCTGAAATAGTGCATGTAACGATTACACAGTTATACACAGTAACTAGTGTTACAAATTAGGAAATTCAAGACTGCGTTCACCTCGCTTGTGATAGGCTGCATCGGTGATAGGCAACATAGGTCCCATTGAGAGATACTATGATCGTCATACCTTGCAACCTCCCTGCTGTTGATAATCAAATATGACAACACATACTTTGTTAGTCCCACCATCCAAATATGCATGGGATGTCCACTCTTAAACTACTGCCTTACTTGGATAAAATGTAACTCAACATGGGTGCCTCAGCTAAATGGACAAATGGGGAAACAGATGTGTCATTTAAGGTTATTAGGTAGTTACCTTGCAAGACTATCAGACTCAGTCATGATCTTGCTGAATAAGTAAGTAATCAAAAACGATTCACTATTGGATATATCAGCAACTCCACTTAATTTCAGCATCATGTTTTCATCATCAGCACTGTTTTCTGACTTTCGCTTCAATGACGCGCTTTTGTCCTCAATATCAAACTACAAAGAACATAACATTTTAGCGTCCAGTATACCTAATTCTATAATATAATGCTCCAAATAACATCGTTAACTATTTCTCTACCTTTACTATAATCCATATTAAATCATCCATGTAACCAAACATACGTAATCTAATTATTTTTTATGTATGCATGTCGATTAAAAACAAAAATTACCTTATTAGGCTGATGAGGCCCAACAACACTTGACGATCCCGCCTTACGGATAACTATGTCATCTTCAAACATATCACATTCATCCCCCTCTCTATGCCCAATTGGAACCTCCTCATCAAAGACTTTCTTCATCACTTCGACAACCATGTTACTAATCCCTTCGTCCCTCATTTCAGAAATACATGTCTGTAGTGTCATAATAGCATTACGGAGGCCGACCATGTCCGGTTCTATATGCGATATGCAAGATCTAACCTCCTCAAATTCGCTTTTGAAACCTTCAACATCGCTCCTAACCTTATCTAGATCTTCAACAATTGTTGTTTTCAGCCCTGTACTGGCATCAACAGATCCGACATTATCAAGGAATCGAGTTGTTGACCAACGTTTCGTCGCTATTATACCAGTCGAGTAATAACCCCCATTAGCCTCTGCCTGGTCGTACATTATTCTTGCCTGCTTGTTATTCCAACAGAGTACCGGTGATGTGTACGTCAGAACAACAAGGAACTTCATTAGCATTGTATCCAAATATAACAGCTGCAAAAATGCAATACACCCATAGACCGTTGATGCCGCCCCATTCTTATACCTTCTAAGTCCATCAATAAGATTTCTAAATGCAAAGGACGCCTAATTTTTTGTGCTAATTGTTTTTGGATCCTTTACAGCGATAAGTAGCCTGGGATCCACTGCATCACTTTCAGTTGGCATAATAATAGTTGACAGGGCATACAGACAGAAACTGATTATAAATGTATCATCAGCATTTTCTGATTGCACAACCATCTTCCCCACAGCATCCAAGCTTATTTCCTCGTCAGCACCACCAAATTTAGCCTTCAACTCTACAATGTTAGGTGCATCCAAGCTTTCACTTATATCTACGTCTGCCCCACCATCCCTTAGACTCAATACATGACAGAAGTCTTCAGGGGTGACCGTTAAATGTCTCCCGTGAATTTTGATTGTTGAGTTTTTGACATCAAAGTTATTGCACATCATGTGGCATAGACGGACATTCAGTTCGCTGCACCTGAACGTGTATATAGCCCCAAAACCGGTAGCATCAATTGCTATTTTCTTCTCTTCTGACAAACCAGTACATATTGCTCTAAATTCCCTCATGCGTCGACCTACTGTAGGACTGACCAGACAATCTTCAGTTCTCACTTCACACTCATCCAAATTATCACATCCATTATCATGTCCAACCTCAGCTTCAAGGGAACAACCTATCTCCTGAAATAATATTGCAACTTGGTTTTTCATAAAATCTTACTACAAATACGCTCAATATTAAATAACTTTGTCATATACCTTTGTAGGGCCTGTTGGTGATGGTGCTGTAACCATCGAGTTATTTGCGACACCCGCCCTACATATAGACATTGTGACTGTCAAGATATATTTCAAAATTATTTCAAATTTAACCCAAAACAAAATGCATTTAAATATTTCTTACACTGTATTCCGGTTTGATTGCATGCAGCAATCGCTACTTATTTGCTCTGTGACTCCCTCCTCAGTCATCGGAAGTATTTGTTTCACTTATTCACTTCTGTTCGGCCTCAGTTGCTGCACACATTTCAAAATGACTTTGTTATCTCCTATACTGCTGCCACTGTCACTAGCTGTATACAAAGTACGTGGGTACAAATTTCACTCATACTAAATCAAATCCAGCTTACTTGAACATAGGTTATGTCAACCAGATTTATTTACTGATCCTTGTTTACGAAGGTTTGATCCTCAACATTAACACCACAACAATATGTAATTCATTTATCTCTCATATTTTACATTACAAAACTAGCTTTATGTGCTCTGGCAACTGACTCCACCAACAGGTTTGCAAATTTCAACTACCACCTTTCTCACAACTACCATATCACTGTTCTGAAACTTACCTACCGCCATGACAACAGAAATTTATATAATCGTACGCACAATATCATATGGGAACACATGTCCCAATCTCATAGACACAAAACAACTACCTCTACATAAATGACCAATTATCAGTTAATTGAATCCATCGCTACTCTTCTTCAGAGTTTTTCATTATAGATTAACCACTCCTAATACTTGTAACAATATCACATCACACAACACACACC